>NC_134485.1:273074231-273374231 GCF_040206685.1 Ascaphus truei | reverse complement strand
CACTTTATTCACATTTTTATTTATTTTTTATTCACTCTGATTACGGATGTGTATTATTTATTCTTTGGATGTGTAAAGGTGTTATATTTTATTGCTTGCAGTATATTTCACGTTAGGATTTCTTTATCACTCCTATTGTCCTATTAATACCATAGGTCATCTGAACCTTTTTTGAGGTTCCTTTACAGAGTTTACATACAGTACAAGTTGGATCTTTTAATTGTATTAAATGGGTATAGAGCACCACGTGTAACTTTCATTCTGTCTGTTTTGCCTTCCCCTTGGATGATAAATATGCCCTTATAGGGGAACATAATATGGGGGAAGGCTATCTGGCCATATTTTATTATCTACATCATCAAGAAGGCTGGGCAGTGTTATTTGGGGGACAGCTGCAGACAGAGATGGAGAGAGTGCTGCAGACAGCTGTGCAGCTCATCTAAAAGATGAGTACCAGTAGTCTCTCCCATTAAGCAAAGGATTACTGCTGCAGGGGTCCTATTCAAAAGCATGGACCCCCGCAGTGTTATTCCTTCCAGGCAGCAAACCTTGCTGTCCTTCTGGCCGTTTGCCGCAAGTTTCCACAAGTAAGACTTGCTACATCTGCAGGTCATTTAGAATTTCTGCCACGGCCTCTGATACCAACTCTTTCAGTGTTATGACAGTAAGTATATCTATCTATCTCTCAGGTTCTTGTACAGCATATGCACAGAGTCCTATGCCATGGCTATGTATTGTTTGCTTTGCCTGTTAGGATAACATTTTATTTAAATTATTTTATTTTGTTATCTTTTTATGTGATTACTGTTCTGTGCGTGTTTGTAGCATAGGTCACCTATCGTTGTACAGAGTAACCAGAGGATGAACAAAAAAAAAGATTTAGCAGTAAGGGCTCTCAGATTACTACTTACACCCTGTATATGATGAGGATTTGGTCTAAATTGACTGCGTAATGAGCAATCTATTTGTCATTGTACAGCTATATGAAAGTATGCAGTGCTCATTTAACAGAGCAGTACTTTTTACACTGTTAAGGTTAAATGAGCAATGCATTCTTGCTTCATAATGAAACATTTGTTACTCATTTAGAATTTCAGCAACTGCTAATACCGCCTCTTTCAGGTTTATGACAGTATGTAATGCCTTGGCTATGTCTGTGCTTCTCTTCTACTATGTCTAGGATATTTAGTTCATGTTGTGATTTTGCTGTTCAATGTATGCTTGCAAAGATTGCATGATAGAACTAAATAATACCATACACTACTTCATACAAAAAAAATGCAAGTAAGTAACAGTATCTGTGTAAGTTTCATCATTCCATGTCAGGTGATATCTATGATAATCACCATTGATGATGTGTGTTTAAAAATAAAAAAAGCTAAATACAATATTATGTACATTGTTTGCAATTTGTTATTGTTCTATATTATTGTCACGTACGGTACACCTGTGAGAATGGGACAAGGGTTAATACACACATCTATCCAGCTGATTCACTTTTCTCCACGCATGGACCTTCAAATGAATATCTCCCCTCCATCCATTCCAATATACCATCTGTCACGAACTTGTAAGCCTGTGACTTATATATGCAACATAGGTTAATACACATGGACAACTCGGTTCCTCACCTTTCTCCTTCGCAAGATACTTCAAATTAGCTAATATTTACCCTTTCCCTGTTACAATATATATATTTATCCACTTCCACCACCAAAGGTATTATTGAAAGATGTGCATACAAAGCCTCTGGTCCCTGTTTATTAAAAATAAAACTATGCACTTAACATACAAAAATCTGTTGTAGAAAAATGTGTCCGAAAAGGTAAATTACTCTCTAATAATCGTGCAACAGTTCAATCATAGCCCAAAGTATTACTTATTAAAGTTCAACTTTATTATACAAAAATAAAGTGCTTTGGTTACAGAAAAAAGATTATTACAAGAAAATACAGTTATAATAAATGCAGACAGTTTCATCAAATAAAAAGATAAACAAAGAATTCTTATTCAGTACGTTACCACTAAATATGTATAAGGTTTATTCCTTACAAAGGTTGTGAGCTGAAAAATGTGAGACTTCACGAATCTTGTTGACGTGAGATTAACCCTTGGTTGAAATCTAATTTTTCTATTCAGATAGGCAACATTTTATGCCCAAAAGGTTTCCATTGAGAACAACATAAGCCCACCCCTTTCATCAATCAACTTGACAGTTTAACGACTTAAAAGAAAAAAAACCTTTCGTTGGACTTTAAAAAGGCTTTTTTTAGAAGTGTTTTCATTCTGACTATGCAAATCCATGTGAAATGACCAAACTCACACTTTTTGCAAACTAGCTGTATTCTAGAAGCTCCAAAAAGTGGAAGAGGCTAAATCCTCCTCTTTCTCGCTTTGGATGGAGTTAGCACTCCCTCAGGTCATACCTCTTCGAAAGCAAGTATAATCCGGGCAATTTGCATGTTAAACTGTGTGGTTTGTTACTTTTTATAGAAGTGGTTTAGAACAGCGGTCCCCAACCTTTTCGGCACCAGGAACCAGTTTCGTGGAAGACAATTTTTTCATGGACCGGGGGGGGGGGTGGTTTCGGACTAAAATAAGTGTCGGATTCAAACTTTTCATAAGGAGCGCCCAACCTAGATCCCTCGCATACGCAGTTTACAGTAGGGTTCGCGCTCCTATGAGAATCTAATGCCACCGCTGATCTTTCAGAAGGCGGAGCTCAGGCAGTAATGCGAGCGATGGGGAGCGGCTGTAAATACAGATGAAGCTTCACTTGCTCGCCCACCGCTCACCTCCTGCTGTGCGGCCCGGTTCCTAACAGGCCACGGACCGGTACCGGTACGAGTTCGTGGCCCGTTGGTTGGGAACCCCTGGTATAGAAGATGTGATTTGTGATAGAGAAAAACATTTTTTCCTCACATTTCATTCCTCTTCTTGTGAACATGCCAAAATGTGCTGTTTAGCAATGACAAATTCGGAGATACTAGAATAAGCCTCTTAATATCTCATGATATTATCATGACAATTATCAAAATACCACCAAGAACTAGAAACAGAAATGGTTACCTGGCTCTACTAAAAAGATTGGGTTCAATCACTGGATTATGTTTGAACTACAATTCAAAAATGTTAATTTGTTTTAAAACACAAGGTCTGAAAAGCTAGTTGTAATATAGTTGCCGTTACAATGGAACCAAAGTAACCTATGCTCTGTGAAATTAACCTGAAATTGCTCTGTGTAACTAATTCTCTTCACCCTCCTCATTCAAATTGTATAAAAATGCACATTTATCTGTTCTATTGATCTTTTAGAGGAGCCCCATGCCCCCTAGTGGCGCAACTCAGAAAATACCGGTATCATATGGCTGCGTATAGCCGGTGTATGAAATCCACAATCGCTGCGGCTGTCAGTTCATAATGTCCCCCGCCGACACTCAGACCTTAAACGTCACAGTAATCTGGCCATACCCAATAGCCTGTAACTCGAGGTAGATCTTATATGAGTAGCCAAAAATGAATCCTTGCAGGAAAACTCACTGTTTTTTGCGGGTGGACGTCTGGCAGCCTCGGCGTGCTCCTGCCAATGTGGGTCACAGGATACAAGAGAAGGTGAGGTGGAGCATCTGCCCGATGAGGAAGTAACAGACCGGGACCACTCAAATCACTACAAACGCTTTAATGGCATGGAAAGCAAGATTACATGGAAAGCTTCCCCCCCCCCTTCCTTTTTTCTTCCCCCTCTCCCTTCCCTACACTTCCCTTTCCCCTCCTCTTTCACCCACCTTCCCCCTTTTTTCTTTCTCTTTCCATTCCCCTCTTTTTTTCTCCTTTCCTTACTTTTTCTACTTCCTTTTTTCCTTATCCCCCTTTTCTTTCTCTTTTTATCCCCTTTTCTTTCCCTTTTTTTCAGCCTTTTCTTCATTTTCCCCGTATTGGAAATTGGATTTCAAGAAGATGTCTTATACAGGGGCAGTTTGGACTATAGTTGGTATCTCCATCAAAAAGGAGAAAGAGATGTATTTATATTTATCCCCTTTCAGGAATGTATTATAATAAAATATAAAAATGAGATACGCTACAAGATATCTTTAATTGATCTCTGTTGGAACAATTATGTATAATATAATTCCTGTTTATTTTGAATATAATTACCATAGATGTATTAATTTTAGGGTAATATATCAAATAGTATAGGGGAACCATTATAAATTTATTTAGGAATTAGATATATGGTTTTAGTTTTACATTATATATCAATATCCGTTTTGCATTTGTTTGAATATACAATTCAATTGTTTCTTTATATCCATTTTAGTAGCAGCATTATATGTTGCTTTAATGTTATTATGTCTTTCTTGTCTGATCTTTTGCAGCAATGTTTACTTTGTTTTTAAATATTTCTATTGGCGTTTATAGTTGACCATTTTGGATACTCTGTGATTATATTTGTGTATTAACAACATGCATCTAGACTATGTTTACTGAATTTCTCAATCACTAGTTTAGCTTTCACAGCTTACCCCTTTTGGTTTATGTTACTTTAAATTAGTCACCCTTTTTCCCCCCTGCTTCTGCGGATTTGTTTAGGTTTGTGTCTTTGAGTTCATGACACTTGGAGGAGTTTACCTTCCACCAGGTGTATGAGATTAAGGGCCTCATGCAGTAAGCGACGAATATGTGAAATCGGCAAGCTTACCGATTAGTCATGTTATTGGCGATTTTCCCTCTCCGTATGCAGTAAGTGCCGAATACATTCAAAATCAAGCCGAAAACAAATCCGCCCACTCTCACGATGATTTGCCGATCACACACAGGTGTATCGGCGTGCGTGGCGGGGTGCTATTAGGTTGCCCAATCAAAAATCTTGCTGAATCAGGCGAAGCAAGCATGTATTGGATAGCGCGCCATATTTAAAGGCAACGTGTACTGTTAATCATTCTCTGTGTTGTTGGGAGTGAGAGAGAGAGAGACGCACAGAGCTGGGCGATTTAATATTTGCATATTGACTGAGAGACTTGTTGTGTATTGTGAGAGCTTTGTCCTTTGTTGTTTTGTTTACATCTTTGTCTTGTTTTATATGTGGAAGTGTTTCGTGTGATTGGCTGTACATTTCTTTTCTGTTTTTTGTGAGTGCTGTAAGTATGCCCGCAAAGCGTGGGAAGAGTGATGCTGGTGGGAGTGGTAGTGCTACTCGTGCGAGTACGCGTTGGAGTGAACGTACTGTTCAGGGGAGTGATGTTGCTAGGAGTGCGAGTGCTGTTGCTGGGAGTGCGAGTGCTGTTGGTGGGAGTGGGAGTGCTATTGCTGGGAGTGGGAGTGCTGTTCCTAGGAGTGCAAGTGCTGTTGGTGGGAGTGGGAGTGCTGTTGCTGGGAGTGCTGTTGCTGGGAGTGGGAGTGCTGTTGCTGGGAGTGGGAGTGCTGTTGCTGGGAGTGGGAGTGCTGTTGCTGGGAGTGGGAGTGCAGCTGGTGGCTCAGTTGCTGATGGGGTGTCTGGTGGTGGCGTGCTTGCTGGTGGCCAGCTTTTGGAGTCTCTTCCATTGGAAGAAGGAGAGTCCAGTCAGCACCAGCCAAGCTCTGAGCCTAAACCTGGTCGGAAGAAACGTGTGGAGAAGCCACGTAATCCTCGCTTCAATGACCAGGAAAATAGAGCTCTTGTCACTGGGATTCTGGAGCACTATGACAGTCTCTATGGACATTTAGTAGGTAAGTGTACCTTTCCATTTATTCTTCAAATACATGTGATCCTAGGTCATGTGAGTTTTGTTCATATGCAAATATGGGTACAGAATATCTTTCTATGTTAATTAGTGTGGAAACACAGCTTTTTATTATGCGTTACAAGGACAACAAAACTCAGGCGTACAATTTGCGATAACTGCATACAATATTAATGCAACCTTGCTTACATGTATAGGTTTAGTAGTGAATGCTCATGTGCTTCACATATTACACCTAAAACAGCATGTTTGCTTTCTCTTGGAACAGCTAGCAGTGTAGGAAACTGGTGCTTGTATTATTATTAATTAACGTCATATATTTTCTATGTTTTTCAAGGGCGGACAAGTTCATCAAGCAAAAAAGAAATGTGGGACACAATAGTAATTGGTGTCAATGCGTGTGGAAATCATGTCAGGGACAAGCGGAATTGTCGCAAGAGATTTGACGATATTCGGTCAAAATTAAAACAGAAAATACAAGACCATCGCGTGCATGCTACTGGCATTGGAGGAGCTGCTCCGGGGAAAATTGGAGGAGCTGCTTCGGGGAAAATTACTTCCGTCGTCGTGGAGGGCTTGGCCGGTGACCGTGATATTGGAATTTATCCCTCACAATTTCCACCAGGTGAGAAATATTACTGTACTAGGCGTGTCGTTGCTTACAGTTATTTTGCATATTTCCGCTGCTTTTTATACTGTCTTCACAATATAAGCATACCTGCATCTATATATGTATATGTCTGATTCTGTATATATATATATATCTCAAAATAGACATATATGTTGTAGTCCTACTAAAAGCAGTAACTACTATAGCACGTGCCATTGCGTGGTCATTTACATGTGAATTCCCAAAATGCATTGCTGCATTGGAAGCAATTGATGGTGGGCGAAGATGGGGAACAACAGGGTAGTACACATGTGTAACACATGCTAATGTGAAATTATTACTAGCTACAGGTACAGAACATAAATATGTATAATATTATTGTGTATTTTAGTTATTTTACTCCTACAAACACGACATTACTGCCTATTTTAAGCATGCATCAAATATATTGCATGCAACGGCCTACAAACATCACTTGCACTAACACATCTATAGTTGTTTATGAAAAGGTCCATTTTTGCTTTATGTCATATACAGACAGCATAATGAGGCACACGTAGCATATGTTATGTCATTGTGTTCATAACTTAAACACTGCAGACGACTATTTAGCTCCTCTACCATTGTGTTAAAGCAGCTGCAATGAATATGTCATCACAGCATACACGTCAACAGAGGGGGTGGGGTTCAGCACATACACAAATTACAGGGTCATTTTACGGTCAACTTAGTTCACACCATTTTCACCTGTTTGAAGTAATTGAAAGGTCTGGCTGATTAGGGTTTTTGGTGAAGGGAATACCGTTCTTACAACCTGACTAGCACAACTGAAGTTAATCACACTCATTTGAAAGCTTAACTCTAGCTACTAAATGCCCCAACAAGTCATTAGTTATCAAACCGTACGTCACACATTAGTTCACTCATATGTATAGTTGAACTACTATCAACGACACATTATCACACACTGCATGTGTTGTCTTGTTGAGTGACAGCCACATTCAGGTGTGCCACATCTTCTATTAATGTACCACACATATCCTGTACCAAAAACAAATCTTTTTGCAATATGACCACCTTCATGATAACCATTGTGAATGTTCATCTCATGATAGTTATGTACATTATGATACTGATATGACTACACAACATATGATTTTTATGTACAAATTTAATCAATTTATCCTCACGCATTACTGCAGAAACATAGTATGTTGTATGTTAGGGAACTCAAAAGTTCTAAGTACACAGGCATGTACATTGTTATTACAACTATTTATGTTAACTTTCACACACACATTTTCGGTTAAGGAACTGATGCTGTTAGGTACTCATAAATACAGAACATACAATAACTGTTTGTTCAATATTTACACATGTAAATGTACAACTAATGTTATTGTTATATATAGTTGCCCCTGGAGGACATGTGTCACCTGAGACGGAACAAGTGTCTTCACCTGGGTCATGCAGCTCAACACACCTAGAAGGTGAGTGTATGAGTTGGTGGCCATATAATATGTGCACTTCTATATATTATGTTGTCATGTTCATTATTTGTTTTGCACATGTTCTTTAAATAGGATTACTTAGTGTCAGTGAAAATGAAGTGTAAGGCAACATGTATTGTGTTAGTGATGTTAACTATCATGTAGGAGTTGTGAGTTTAGAGCAAGTGTTCATTCATTCATATTTCATACTGAGTCCAAACATTATTCGTAAGTCAAGGTAGATTTTAATGTGAGGTTATGAAACGTATGGAAACATGTTAGGTGTTACTTATGACACAGTATAATGACATAGTAAAACAGCAGAGATTAACATGCCATTTAATAATGTGTACATTTATTTTTAGAACATGATGATGAAGATGATGATGATGCCGCCATAGACACAGAAATACAATCAAGTGAGCATGAAGAGGTTCCAATTGAAACAGTTATCCCGCCAAATCGTCCATCAACTAACACATACGATGCAATAGTAGCTTCTGAGGGAAAAATTGTGGAAGCAGAAAATCGTCGCCATTCTGATCTGATGACAGTGCTAGAAAGGATGATTTCACTGCAGGAAGAAACGATATCACAATTGGCACATCTCCACAGAGTCTTCATTGAAGTGCCTAAACAGTTGCAAAAAATCAACACCTCATTCGAAGCATTAGTTGTTCAGCAAACCCAAGCAAATTACTTGAGAATGACTACTGTACCACATTTCAACTTTAACACCTCACAGGCAGGATCTTTACATGCTGGTAATTTTTCACCACATGCATCTGATCTTCATTCCCCAGGTCCGAATGTTACCGGTCAAGTAGCAGACATTTCTGTGCAGGTTCCTGACGACATCCTACCGCTGCCATCTGTAGAAAATCAGGAGCTGACACCTACAAAGGAGGCGACAAAAACAAAACAGCACAAGCAGTTACTACTGACCAGTTTTTGGACACAAACAAAAAAAGACACACATGAAACAGACCAACCATCACTTGTGCAGTGTCTACCAACTTGCTCACATGTGTCAGTGGGCACAAGCCCTGTCGGTGAGTCACTGGCCACAAGCCCTGTCCGTGAACAGTCACTGGCCAAAAGCCCTGTCGGTGAACAGTCACTGCCCACAAGCCCTGTAGGTGAGTCACTGGCCAAAAGCCCTGTCGGTGAACAGTCACTGCCCAAAAGCCCTGTAGGTGAGTCACTGGCCAAAAGCCCTGTAGGTGAGTCACTGGCCACAAGCCCTGCCCGTGAAGTGCCAGAGGCCACTCAAAGTGGCTCTGTTGTGGCTAAAGTTGTTGCAAAACGAAAAAGGAAAATCCAAGAGACAACAAGCAGGCCTGTTACTCGCTCTCAAAAGGAAAAAAATAAATAAATGTTATAATTCACTAAATATGTCTTTGGCCTTGTTTTGTTGACTTCAGATTATCTAATTAATATTGTATGTATGCTGAAGACTGTGTTGTTTCCAAACTTTCAAGTATGTTCTTGTACACGTGAAGTTTTGGAAATGTTAACAGTCCTAATTAATGAATAGTGTTATTAATATTGATGTATTAATCGTCTGTTCAGTAATGGTCCACCAGGAGCCAGTTGCTATGTTTACAGAAGCTGCCATTGACTTACCTGCAAAACATTGTATTTGGGTGTGTTACTTGATGTAATCATTGCATGTGCATATTATTCACATGCAATTAAAAACACACATCTATTTAACTGCAAACATCTTTCTTGTCCGTGTACAGCAGGATTATGTGTAAAATATTACTTACCTTCGCCTTGCTTGGCCATTGTAATGTTGTCCTTTAATCATTTATGTGTTCTTGTTTCAAGAACATCTGTGAATGTATACTAATATATATGTAGTATGTATGGATATATGTACACACACACACACACACACACACACACACACACACACACACACACACACACACACACACACACACACACACACACACACACTCACACACACACACACACACACACACACACACACACACACACACACACACACACACACACACACACACACAGTGTGTGTGTATGTATGTATGTATATATATATATATATATATATATATTGGACTATCTAAACTGGTATAGATGTATTTACAAAAAACATACACTTCATGCTTCCTTGGGAAAACACAGTATTTTACTAATACAGGCCTAATGTTTGTGAACTATACTAACTGTGAGCCTATAACAGTATTAGCCTAAACCAAATGTTTATTACTTAATTCACTCATGTTTATCACCATTTAAATAGGTTTCATACAAGGCCTACTTACTGCCATCAATATGTTGTGTGTACTCCTGCATTATATATATATTATTGGTTTTAACACTACAGCCCTTCTAAATTAAAAAAATTTTTGATGGTAAATCACATTTACCAGACAGGTCAATGCGATAGGCCATAAAAGTTTACGCCACTATTATGTTAACCTTTAAATAAATCACACCAATATAAAAATCCCTCTTTACATATAAGCCCTTAAAAGTTGTAATATACACACACAGACATGTAAAGTTTGGTTTTACAGACATATTGTAATATATAAAACTATATATATATATATTACTATATATATATATATATATATATATATATATATATCTACATATATATACTACAATATACATATACATATACTACAATATACATATACACATTACACTACCGACTCACTTTATTAGAGTGTGGCCGGTACCGCAAGCCGGGAGATTTCCCGGCTTGCTAGTGGCCGCCCCTCGGCGGATGACGCGCGGTCACGCGTCTTCGGGAGTGTGCGCCCCCTGCACGCGCGTCCAGGGGCTCCCCGAGGGAGCCCTGGTGTCCCGCGATCGCGGGACAGCGGCAGGGGGTTCCGGGGGACCCGGTGGACCCGGCAGCGGTAGGGAGAGCGCCCCGATCGGAGGGCGCTCTTCCGCTGCTTCGGCGCGCGCCCGTCACGCTCGGGCGCGCGCCAGGCTACTGCTGCGGCCAAGAACGGGCAAATGCTCGAATAAACTTGGCCGCAGCAGTATATATATATATATATATATATATATATATATATATATATTTATGAGAGAGATATATATATATCTACATATACACACGTACTTAAACTGATGCAGACAGGGAGTTAACCAGACTTTCAAATACACACAGAAATTTATGAGGAAAAAAAACATTTACTTTTGCAGGTGTGTGTGTATTTCATTATATGGCTGTGTAAGCACTATTTTCAGACAGTGGTCACTGTTATTTTTCCTCAACCCACAATGTTTCTTAATTAAAAGTCTACCAATGTTTTGAGAAAGTAGATAACATTTGCTACATGTTGGTCAGAAAAATGGCTATCACAAACCACAAATGTGAAACCAATTATTTCTACACATCCAATTGGTGCTTCAAACAAGGAGTACAAGTTGAAACTTTTTATGACCTTGAAAAGGAAAGACAGCAAATAGTTATCATTTGAACTTTTTCATTCTTATGAGCAAAGAACAGAGAACTGCATACATATTTTCTGTTAATCTGCAATGGCTGATGAATTATTAAAAAATATGCATCCGCACAGAGGATACAAATTCATGATAGCAGAAGCGATTTTGTCCGCTTCGGGACACAAAGCCAACACGGGACAAATCTATGATTTGATTAGAGCCAAGTATCCTTATTACCAAGACCCTGGGCATGCGCGAAATTTTAAATCCTCAGTAAGATTCACTTTATCAACTAATGACTGTTTTGAACGTGTGCAGGATAAGCTACAAGACAGGTATGGTTTTTGGAAGATTGCTAAGGAAAAACATTTCACCGTGGAAGAGGGCACACATATTGTGCTAAATGGCATATTTATTCCTAATGCCAATAGCAATGGATCCGCTACTACTGTTCCGTGTGAATCGATACCTGCTGCAATATCTGCACCCTCCATTCCTGAAACCCACATTGTACAAGAACATAACTACTATGATTATGTACAAAGCCTTTCAGCTGAAAATGCATTGGAATGGGTACCCGAAGAAATGAACCTACCTCCGGACCAATTGTTTGAAGAAAGCTGTGGCGATTCCTATGAGTGCTTCATGGAGGAGATGTGTGTCATACAGGATTCAGCGTTTGGGTCAAGCGTGGATGCAAATGCCTTGGTTTTCTGGAGCGACCAGTTGCAGGCAGACGAAGTGTTAATTCTACAAGAATGGTAAATATAACAATCGTTATGCGTTGACTCAGCGTTTAAATTTTTTTTTTTTTTCTAACCACCATTTTCACTTTAAATGCGTGGATACAGCGTAACATTGCAGACTGCATAACATGTAGCGATCACAAACAAATTGTTTCCTATTACAATATAGTAGAACCTGAAAGAGTAGTACACATTGCTGACGGAATAAATATACGTACTTTCCTATCCCTTTAAACATATTAGCAACATGTTACCATAACTCTAACACATACCTGTTTTGTTATCATGCAACATCTACAAAATAAAAAACCGGGTCCACCACGTATGACGTGGGACCCTTGTCATGTGCCAAGGCGTCCTTAAAAAGGATTACGGATGTAAGTCCCGCCCCCAAGCGACGTGCGCGCGTCAAAGCCTATTGGCTGCGTTGTTTTGTTATAGTTACGGTAACTGCACTGTGTCATGCGTGCGGCTCAGTGTTTGTGGGCGTACACTGGGCGTTAGCCGAATGTTAATTGAGTGGGAGGAGTGTTTGCGTGCGCTTCACGCTGGCTTAACATGACGTCACACGTATTGCATTTGCGCATTGTGTTATCGGCCGTGCTTTCTGTCCACACACGTCTGTTTAAAAAGAATACAGATGTACTCGTTTAGAACGAATGTAGTTTCGCCTTCATTGTATTTGAAATAAATATTTTATGGTTAATGGTATTTTCAACATGTATTGAACGCACAACGTACGCATTGTTTTGCGCATGCGCTAACAGTTAGTCGACCCAAGCGGGAAGTGCGTGCGCACACTAAGATGTGTGCGCACATTTTTCAGTATACAGGCAACGTTCACTTCATATACATAGTTATGCCTGCTACTAATTTAATGAAAGATTACATAATGATGTACACTTGTACTTCTAACATATAAGTGACTGACGTGTGTATGTACACAATCATATAGAGCTGTGTAACGCGTTGTCACGGATACATATATAGTAAGGTGCCATCTTTGACCATCATGTGTTTGCTGTATTTCAGAGATGTCGGGGAAGATACAATCGGATCAATGTATGATTTCAGAAGAGTCTACCTCTATATGAAATGATTGTGAGGAGGAGCCACCGACTACTATACTACATATGGAACTAATTTTATATTGCTTGCAGCGCTTATTAACAAACAATTAAAAATGTGATACCCTTATGCCTATATTGCATAAGCACTTAATTAACATAATGATGTTGCAAAACAGTGCCTCATGAATTTTTCTTGAGTGTTCTTTAATTATTACTAACATTTTATGGCATGGTGTGTTTTATATATAACAACCATTCCCACTCTGCTAACACATTTGTGTATTGTATTGTGTAATGGAACGTATGACTGTCGAAACTATGTAACAATAATAATAATAATAATATGAGCATGTTCATGTATAGCGCTGCTAGTTGTACACTGGCGACACACTTTATTCGAGCTTGGCTAGTCCCACGAATTCGGGTATACCCGGGTGTATTGAGGTTTGTGACTGTTTTCTGCCCGAGTACATTGAGTTATTTTCCAAGCAGGGATTGAAGCATTTTATTCCCGCTGGCTGCAATACTGCACAGTATATATATATAAACTGCATTACAATTCATGAATTTATGCCATCTGGTAGACACGCGAAGCATTGCAGCCTATTAAATCCTAATCATTATCATTTAACAGATCAGCCGCCCATCAGCCAGGCATGAACCCAGGCTGGGAAGGCAAATGCAACGGGGCTTGTCAGAGGTTAGGAGTGGCGCATTCCAGGTATCTGCCAGGTACATACCGGGTATTTGCTCGAATAAAGTGTGTCGGTGCAGTACGCAGCGCTTTACAGACACATTTTTCAGGCTCAGGTCCCTGGCCCGTGGAGCTTACAATTTATTGTTTGCCGCCTGAGGCACAGGGAGATAAAGTGACTTGCCCAAGTTCACAAGGTCACAAGGAGCCGACACCGGGAATTGAACCAGACTCCCCTGCTTCAAACTCTCAGTGCCAGTGTGTGTCTTTACTCACTGAGCCACTCCTTCTCCCAATGTAAAGGCCACTTACAACCAAATAGCCATTTATTGTTAAAAATCTCTTGTTACATGGGTATGTTGATAAAATGGTTTGGGACTGTAGCAAATAATGTTATTGGCTAGATGTTGTGGTCCCCTACAATGCATGATGTTCTGAATATTACATCAACATCATGTAATGAAGTACGTTTCTGTGTATATTTCATTTACCTAACTAACTATAGTTTACTGTGTTTATTAAACGTTCTATAAATAAATAGTACAGTCAATATGATGATATAAGCTACCATAATAAACCTGCTGTTATCATTTGTTGATGTTATACATGGATCCTACACAAATTGATACAGACACAAACAGTTGTCTTAAAAAGTGTGCCTATGCTAATGTGCACGTGATTGACGTTTATATTTAGAGAATACTTGATAATTATCGTCATGATAATGATGAAGTGACGTGAATGACATTCCAAATATATTACCAACATTGTCATTGTGGGAAATTAGAAATGCAAAATTACAGTAACATTTGGGACAAAATTGTGGTTTTGTTTACACTTTGACACTTGTTACATGTACGTCACATCCACAAACGTGTGACTTATACATACACATGTCACAAATTATAATTAATGTTGACTATTAATTTCTAGCATTAATAATCACCTACATTGCTAAATATAAGATGTACTACGCATTGTTGTGATTACAGGCATTCATGCATGGAGTGTTATGATCAGTCAATTGCATCCGTGATGAATGAGCTCCCGTAAGTAAACAAATAAGTACAGTTATCCCCTTTTCTCCAAACACCTCTATATTACATTAATGGAATTTATAAGGGAACATACATAAAATGTGATGAAATGGGAGTAATCATTTTCTAATACAATGCACATGAAACCTCAATAGTAGCTAAATGCATGTACATGATACAGAAAGTACATGTATGTTACATTTTTCTTTAAACCAATATGTTGGGTTTTTACTTCAAATACTTATACGAATATTGAGGTAGGCACATCTTATGCCAGATGTCAGCAAATATACATACCATGATCAGTCATACTGGAGATATACCTATAATGCAATGGAACAATATATAAATTGCAAACATTGACATGCCATCTTCAGTACCGTAAGCAACACAGCAAAGTGTGTATTTGGTGTTAAATGTGCAACACCATGTATATTTAATGACATTCAAAATGTAAAGCAGCCTGGTGTACACATCATATGGATGTACATGTTACACTGCACCAATAACATTGTATGTAAGCATACTAGAAGAATGAATGACTATGGGCATACTATGTGTATTGTGTTTGCATAAGGAACAACACAATGCTAAAATATTACTGCTTTGTTACCCCAGTTGTATTCACATACACACAACTAATGTACAATTGAAGAGGGATTATAAAACCTGTGCAATAATAACATACCGGTGCCACATCCCTTTGTGCACACAGCAGAGAAAAGAAAGGTGTGCAACCCATATTCATCTGTGTCCTAACAGAAGGTTATATAAAGAAACATTATTGTTAATATAACATAATTTAACTATAAAAGTAGTACTAGGAACATATATGTTTTTACTTACAAGAAAAAAATGAATTGATGAGATTCTGGCGTGTCTGGCCACCACTGGCTGTTTGTTCATTTTCAGCAGCTACATGGGTGGGATGCTCGTCTACCAAAGGCTCAGCTAGGTCTGATTGTACATTGTGCCTGAGTGCAACATTGTGCAAAATGCAACAGGCAAGGATAATATCAGACACTTTTTGAGGCTTGTATAGAAGAGCCCCACCAGTTCTGTCCAGACACCTAAATCTGGTCTTGAGTAGGCCAAATGTCCTCTCTATAACAGATCTTGTAGAGATATGGGCTGCATTGTACCTCTCCTCTGCGTCAGTTTGAGGGTTTAGCACCGGAGTCAAGAGCCACGGCCTAATTCCGTATCCTGAGTCACCTATAATGAATGGAGCACACATAAGCTTACATTAGTGATAAGATTCTACAATGACAACATTCCTAAAGAAAAATGTGTTTTGTGTTAGACCATCTAAATATGTACTCACCCTGCAGCCAACCATGTTCAAAATGTCCCTCTTCGAACGCATGGAATACTGAAGAGTTCCACAGGATAGAGGAATCGTGACTGGAACCAGGGAATTTGGGTACCACATGCATTATCCTCATCGTGGCATCACATACCACCTGTACATTGAGTGAATGGTAGTGCTTACGATTGCGGTACACATGCTCACTCTGACTAGGTGCAATCAAAGCAACATGTGTGCAATCGATTGCACCCAGCACAGATGGTATCCCTGCTATATTATAAAAGCCAGTCCTGACTTCCAGCCACTCTGTTGCCTCTGTAGGAAAATGAATATAATTCCTAGCGCGTCTATTGAGTGCATAGAGAAACTGGGTAAAGGCCCGCGAGAATGTAGATTGCGAGACCCCGCCCACTATGCCCACAGTTGTCTGGAATGCCGCGGAAGCAAGATAATGTAATGAGCACAGCATTTTAACAAGCCCAGGGACTGCACGACCTCTGGCTGTCAAAAAATCTAAATCTCCCCTTATCTCCTCATAAAGAGATAAGATTGCTGCTGAACTCAAACGATAGCGACTTACTATCTCCTCCTCACTCATCCCATCTAACAGGGTTCTCTCCCTGTACACACGCGGACGAGGCACAACTTGTCTCCTCTGTCTTCTCCTCTGATCTCCTGTCCCTCTACCTGTCCCTCGGCCTGTCCCTGTCCCTGTCGTATCCGCGTGCCTGTCCCTGTCACTGTCCCTCGGTCTGTCCCTCCCTTGCCCTATATCATTCTCTTGATCAGCAAGCATGTCATAGAAAAGAATGTTCCTCCGTCTCCTAAACAATCGCAACATTTTGAAATGAGTAGCTGTGAATGAGCAGGTAATGGGCGTCCTTTAAATAGGTATGTGATGATGTCAGGTGACATAGTAAAATGCAAGGTGTTACATTAACATAATAAAGTACTTCTGTGCCAAGCTGTGTGCAGTTGATCTTAGAAGTATTTGTTGTGTGTATTCTGCAGGGAATGATGATATTTGACAATGATGTCACGTGAAGCTTTGTACAAACATTGCTTGAAAATAAATAGTTTAATGTGCAATGCATGTAACACTTCTGAACGCAACAGTCAGTCATGTAATTAGACAAAAAGGCTGAGATTGACGTGGGAAAAGTTTGCTGTAACATGTGTAATTAGCCATGTTATTGTCACATGTTGACAACAATGAATTGTCGTGTGCATATGCATGCATTTCTGTAATGAGGATAGTTGCTATAGAATGAGTTTACAAGGTGTCACAATGATTAATTACTGTACATGTGTGTAGAAGTTACTGTAGGTTGAAGTGCTTGTAATGCAACGGTTACAATGTAAACATGCAATGTGATTGAGCGTCCAATAAGTGACGTCATGAAAATAGGGAGGACCAAAACTAGATGTAAACATGAGAAGAAAGATGTACATGAACGTTTAAAGATGCGTCACACATTACAAGCATTGTGTAATGTAAAGGAACATGAATATACGGTGTATGTGTGACATGTGTGACGTGTAACATCATGTAAATAATTGTCGCTCAGTTCAGTAAAATGTGTGATATGATGTGAGGTTCTCCTTTAAGAGTTAAGTATAGTATTTTCCCTTGACACATCATCACATGATGAGTAATGTGACACGCAAATGATGAAAACATGTAAAAGTACAATGTTATGCAAATAATACACGTCAGCTGTGACACAATGCAGGGAATGCCCCCCACACTGTAATGCAAATCACGTTTGTATTGTGAGCAATGAAACGTAAACAGTACTATACTGTTATACGTCCCCGCTCCATTGACTTCCATTGATGTACAGAAGAGTTTTTTTTTCTAAGTGCCGTTCCGGCAGCCTTAGCGATCGTTCTCCCCTCCAACTTGCCAACTTTAGTTGGCGGGAGCAATTGGCCATAACATCTCAATTTCGTAGTGCCGATCAGCCCCGATAAGCTGATTTTGGTACTTGAATGCAGCCGATTTAAAAAAGTGGCGATCAGTGGCGAAAACAGGCTTATCGGCAGCCAACTGGCCATAACAAAATTATCGGCTACGAAACCTGCCGAAATCAAGCACTTATCGGCGCTTACTGAATCTCAAACCCAATTTTGGCTATAAAATGCCGAAAAAATCCTTATCAACGCTTACTGCATGAAGCCCTAAGTGTTCACGGAGCTCCTTTTGGCTACTCTGCAGAACAGGCTGGGTATTTTAAGTTGAACTGTCTATGTGTTATTTGTACTCTTTGATAAAGCGCGGTTAGCCGTGCAAAACACGTAAGAGTGTGTCAATGTTGCTTTCCATGCCATTAAAGCGTTTGTAGTGATTTGAGTGGTCCCGGTCTGTTACTTCCTCATCGGGCAGATGCTCCGCCTCACCTTCTCTTGTTTCCTATTGATACTTTAAGCAGTGGTGAAGAGGCTTTGTGATACTTGGAGTGAAGGGGAGAAGCCACGAAGATAAAGATAAAGATAAAGGATTGTTCTCTCTTTGTTTGTGGAAGTTATATATTATGAAAAAAATGGAAAAAACAGATTTCTTGCATATGGAAAATTATTACAAAATATTTTAAATAAAACACTGATTTGTCAACAACAACAAAAAGTTGTGTGTGCTGAGCACACACATTGTAAGTGAAACTTCTTTGTGTTTTGTCACAGAAATTGTATTTGTGATGGTGATGTTTTTAATTCAATGAAAGAGATTTGAGAGTATAATTTATTTTATTTATTTTTGTGTTGAAATGTCCATACTATCACTTTGAATACATTATATAATTGCCTTATGATAACTAAAGTAAGATACATATATTTTGGATTGTAAAGTATCTAAATGCCGTTATTCTCAAAAGTCTTTCATTCAATGTAAATCTTTAAACTCAAAACACAATTTCAGTGACAAAATCCAAAGACGTTTGACTTAGAACGCGTGTGCTCGGCACACACCCCTTGTTTTTTTGTGGTACATTTCTAAAAAAAATTGCTATTTGCAGTTCTATATTTATACTCAGTGTGAATCCTTCTAATAACAGTGGTGTGTGTGTGGCCACCTCTGTGCATGTGTGTCACCCGGCAGCCGCCTCTGGGCATACGTGGCACCTGGAAGCCACTTCTGCGCATGCATGGCACCTGGCGCCTGCTTCTGCGCATGTGCAAAACCTGGAGGCCGCTTCTTTTGCATGCGCGGCATCCGGCTGCTGCTTCTACACATGCGCAGAATACGTCTGAGCGACAATATCCACTTCTGCGCATGTGGAGGGACCAGTAGTGAAGCCAGTCATTTGCAGTACACAGCAATGGGCGCTTCTGCGCATGCGAGGCCAGCACTACTGTGTGACTTCACTTCCGGTACACATTTTCATTCCCAATTAAGGTGATTTTGTCCTATGAAATTGTAATAGGTGCCAGCAAAGATGTTTCACTTCAATAAAAACTGAAAACTGGAATTTCTTTTTATGAAGCGAATGCATAAGAAAACATAATATATTTGTGTTTTATTTTGAGGATATTGTTTTATTTTATATTTCTCCATAACTGTCATCTGAAGAACAGGATATGCTGAAAGGGGATTAGAATATGGGTTAGAGGACTAACCTGACACATAAGTAAATCGAATAACACTTACAGTAGCTTTGAGCCTGACCTTATACAATGAATAGAAATTGCATTTAGCATATGCTCCTCTAAGTATACCACACCATATAAACTGTTGAGTTACAACATATTGCATCAAAAGATAATGGCACACATCGGTCTCTGTGTGAGAATTGCATTGGCTTCTATAAAAATATAAGGTATTTCTAAACACCAAATGATGCTAGATTGCCCTCTGATCACTGTTTCCAAAGTGTTCTTAATTACCAAATCAAAGACCCAATAGCAAGAACTTTCAAATTTGTTACAAGACAAATAACTCTTCCTTTGTACCTGAAAATGCAACCATTCCTATTGACAATCCTAGTGTGTGCCCAGTTCTATCACCACCATCTGCAAACAGTAGATGTCAATATTTATTATAAAAGCTACTTCTGAAGTGCATTATTAGAAATATAGTTGTTGAACATAATATTTAATGAAGAAGTAACTATTTTGTTGTCTATAAATGGATTTGTTTACAGTTGCACTATCTATTCATTTACCATTTTACCTAGTACAGAAAAAATAATATGCTGAATAATATACTAAACAATCAAAATAATATTCAGCATTTTAGTCTCCAGAAATTGATATAACAACTTGGTTATCTATATTGTGTTCAAGTTTGTATTGTATAAAGAAGATCAGAGTTTGGAGTTTTATCTAATTCAATTTGTTCTCCCGCCTAGAATAAAAAGATACAGTATGTTTTGGGAGCTAAATGTTTGTGATTGTTGCCTTCTTGAAATAAAATAGCTATTATTTCATTTTAATTAAATATCTTACATCGTTTTTCAATGCTATTTTATAATTTTGGCAGTCTGAAACTAAGACATTATTCACTTAATGTATCTACTCTCTTTTGAGTGATTTCACTATAGCCGTTTACAATATGTTAAGATGCCGCTTCAACAAGCTGTAGAAGATGTTAGTCCCATTAATTTCAATGAAAAGGAACTCTTCTCCAGTACTTAGAAGTGGTTTCACAGTATATTGAATCGAACCATTGTGGTTCTTCACTTGTTTGGATCTCTAATAGCAAAGTGGCAGATATCACTAGGATAGTGCTATTGTTGAGAAGGGTCAATGAAAGATTTAGAACCTCACAATATTTGGTTTAAAGAAACTACGAGGAATTATAATAAAACAAACTAAACTAAAAAGAAGAGCATATTAGGAGAGGAAATGATCTATGTTTATGGTTAGTTGTTTCTAAAAATGTATTTTGTGAGATGTGCCAGATTGCCTGCTATACAGTAGCTGTCAAAAAGTAGGTAAGGTTGTTGAAGGGTTTTTTGTGATCAAGTTCATCAATATAAGATGCATGAGAAAATGTGTATTACCAAGACATATTCTCATAATATAAAATATCTTTTACTACCAATTAAAAATATTAAATGCAAAGTTTCTGAAAGGGAAAAAACAAGTACCTAATACTATATGGATGCCAGTAAAACACTTTTCTGAAACAATTTTCACTTTTGTTTTGATTAATTCACATGCAAAATAGGCCATAAACATTTATTTTATGTTTATCAGTAAGAAAAACCTAAAATGAGAGAGAGAAAGAAAAAATAAATCTAAAATTGTCATATAAAGCATAGTTGTTGCAGATTTACGTTTTGCACCCTCTTCTGTTTTGTATCATTTCTGTATAATATGGACAAGCTGTATATGCCTTTTATACATTGCAGAATAATCACTATTGTGTGTATGATGGGCAGCCACAACATACTCATTAACATATTATATTAATTATATCTGAAAAGGCATTGTACTATAATATAATGTACTATATTTTAACAAATGACTTTACCTAATACAAATAATGCAACTGAATAAAAATAATATAAAAAGTTAAATATCATATTTTCATCTTTTAGTTGGTTCACTTTAGCTTGTGTATTGTTTATTTTATATGAACAGCAAAACTTTGAGGCATTTTCCGGTCATAAAACAATTTCCACGCACAAGAATTATCTATTGTAAGAATTGATTACAGTTAATTACATGGTGAAATGTAATAACTAGTTTAAATATGTGAATGTCAGATGGGAGGAAAGCAAAATTCAGTTAATAGTAGTAGACTGCAGCAACTTTACATATCTGGGGACTACTTTGAGCAGATATTAAAAAGCATTAGTTTCATGAATAAAGATTATAAAGATTATCATAGCACAGTTACTTAGAGAAATTCTATCAATGATGTTATTGTTCAAATTAGAATAATTTAAAAAAGTTTATACCAAATAAGCAATAATCTCAAAGTATACAGAGTTTATTTACTGACTATACACTTCTTTAACCCAGGCTGTGCTGGAACAGGTGTGTAATACGACAGGCATATGCTTATAGGGGTCCATGTTAAAATGGATAAGAAGCAAAAAGTGATACACGGTGTGCTCATTTGTATGTCATAACCCAGATTCACTGGTTGCAGTGGAAGCATTGTATGCTAAGAGATAATGGGGAAAGGCAGGTTTTTGGACCCGTCTGACACGTGCATTTGCTCACAAGTGGTATTTTCATTTACAGAGTTAATTCTAGAAATTCAGAATAGTCAGTTGTGCACTACGTGAAAGACTAAATCAGTCATACCATGCACCACATATAATTATAATATCTGCTTGGAGGGGTTAGATCACTCCCATCCAACAACCATATAATCATCATAAAATAATGTCTAGCTTTACCTCATTTAAATGAGAACAGTGCAAAAAGGCTTGTTAGATCTTTGCATGAGTTTATAATTAATACTTACAATTTAAATATATATTTTGCCTACTGGATATTGTATATGCTGTTTTAGCTTTTTGAAAACAAAAACCGTATGCTATAACTGTAGCATTAAGGGCATGTTGTAAATGTTACTACTACAGTACGGCGGACACTCAATTTAGTATAACTGAACCCGTTTCACTCTGGAACTTTTCAACCTTGTGTTACCCTTGCTGCATTGGCAATCTCCAGAAGTCATTGTCTCTCTCTTTCCACAACGCCTTCCATTTAAAGTATATATTTAAAGTATATTTAAATGAGCTACAGCCTACACTTCCTAAAAGGATTTCCAAAATAACTATATTGAGTTAGCAAGCATACTGTAAAGCACCTAGTGACTGGAATGGTGTACTGGTCTCAGACCCCATAGGATTATAACCCACACAACCTCTGTAATTCAGGAGAGCAGCTCTAACAGTGTGAGCTAACCCAGCTGATGGATAGCCCAACTGTCACAGCATACTATTGAGCTATAACTTCTCACTCAGTGCTCATACATGTACAAAGCATTTTACCCTCTTCTGGGGTACAGAAGCATATATAATAAGCACTCTTCAGCCATGAGACCCCTTCTGGTGCAGGAAGACACTTTAATTCCATTTATTTGAATAGGCTGTAATGTATTCTAAGACCGAAAGTGCCTTATGGCAGAACACTGCTTAGTAAATATAGCCCATTGTCTTTATCCTTTATAAGATTAGAAGTACTAACTCAAATCACCAGGTCACTCTGTTATATTAGTTTTTCTAAGCATCAGCTTTATTTGCTGTGCTTCACCTTGTTTATTCTAACCTGGCCTCAGTAACTCATAGCCCTCAGTGCATAATATTATTACTTTGTGCTTGAAGTCATTTTAATCTTACAAATCAACAAAATAGATATCCCTTAGAGATATGTTAGTATACAGTTACTGTAGAACACTGTGACACCTCTTCCTCTTCTTTTAAAAATCCGAGCCAAATTGATCCAATGACGGATTCCAAAGAATCCGCTCTGATTTTTTGAGTACCCAATCAGCAGATGAACTGTGGTGTGCGGAACGGATTTAGCTAAAACAATCCATGGATCGATTCCGACATGTTCGCCCATCTAAGTAGTCTTCTATAAAACTTAATCTCATCAATGTATGAACCATATTCCTAGAATTAAGTAGAATAATGTAGAACATAGCATCGCAATGTTTCAAATGAATGTTTCTAGTATAACAGTGTAAGAAACAGTGCACAAAAGAGAAGTGTTTCTATACTAATTAACTGCAGGTCTTAATGTTACAAGCAAGAGACTGCTGACTGTGAACTCCACAAATGACCATCCTGTGTCATTTCAGAGGCTGCCTCAAACTTTGACGCCAGATGGATAAGTAGCAAAAAGTATAGTCAGTTAAGTTAATTAATGCCACTTTGAACATAAGAATGCATGCAGGCCTCTATCTGTCTATTTGCTTTTTATCAAGTGGGCTATTTTAGAATGAGTTGACATGGTAAAATGGAACATGGGAAGAGTTCGATTTCCTCCAGCTCTCCCTTTTGGATTATGTCACTATAGGTGACGCAATACTTTGCATAAGTAATATAAGATCCATTTTCCTACCTCTAATCCTTTGCATTGACCAAAAAGGGTCTGTCTAAGGGAGGAGGAAACCTTTAATTGACATACATCTCCCCATTTACTACCTCTTAAAAAGAAAACACCTTTGAATCCTGGAAAAGCTAAAAACAGCCACATGTTTAGCTTTAAGCGTGACTACGTTTATTAAAGCAGCCAGAGTTCAGTGCATTAGTAAATATTTGCATTTTTTGTGAGATATTTGGAACAGCCCTTTAATTGCAAAGCCTTTAAGTATTTTATTTACTTTGCCCCCTTGTGTCTCACTTGATTTCATGCCTTATTTATCCAATTAAGTTTATATTTAAATGTCTTAGAATTAAGGATTATGACAATGCTAATTAATTTGAAGTATTGCATATTCTGACCCAAAGGCAGATGTTCAAGTGTTACTCATTCAATTAACACACATTATTCAGTAATTACATTGTGTATTATGCTTTGAACACTGAAAAAAAGAGAAAAAATACCAAGTCCCTCTGAGTGGTTATATAATGGATTGGAAAGAAAAGGAAAATACATATGCTTCTTTCAGTCTTGGTGGGACTTTCTGCAGTGCCAAATATACTGTATACACTGGTGAATGGTCATATCTGCAGATGTTTACTTTCATGTTTCTTGTGCAGTGGGAGGAATGTAAAACCTTGTACAAATAGTAACGATTGCTACTGTTTTCTACAGTACAAAAACAAACCAGTTTATCTTGGCAGATATTGTATCCTTCTAGCATTATAATTGAGGAAAAATACCTGCAGAATGAAGATAAGCTTTAGTTGCCTTGACTGCAGACTGATCAAAAATTACTCAGAATCCTAGTGAGGCTGTCACTTGAGCTATTGCTAATTCACTACAAAAGATATAGACGTGGCAGGCCTTGCAACAATTAAAAGCCTAGGTAGAGGAACCAGTCTTAGCTTACTTAATAATGCCTATGGGGAACCATCCATGTAAAAAATATAACACTAAACAAAACACAACAAGCCCTCTAAATAAATGCCATTACATACACTGACTTTTTACATAAGGCTTAGAGTTGTATTCACAAAACATTGAAAACCACAATGCACCCACGTTTATATTTTGAATGCGCTCAGCTTATTGCAACTTCAATATATTTTGCTAAGTAAGACTGCACTTTTAGAATTATGGAATAAATTATATACAGTAGGTAGTGATCATCTGACAAGGCTCCTTATCCATCAAAACCCGATGGAAAAAAACAGAGTTTCTGAAATGTATTAATACATTAGGCACTATATTTTTATTTTAGTCTTCATTATTAATTAGATAATACCCACATAGCCACACAAACTGAAAAGCAATTACTATGTAGGCGTAAAAAGAGGCATGTTTATTTTTTTTTAATTGCTGACAAATTGATGGAGTACATACTGAGAAGGTAAGAATAAACCTGGCAAACTTGGTAAAGATGCATTTTTGTTTAGCAATAAATATTGTGATAAATAAAGTAAAAACATTCATCCCTTTAACATCTTTTCTACTGTGGATGTTTCGGCATTTAAAAGAGCTTTAATACAGTAGCTTTATAAAAAGTTCAGTAACAAATATGAAAGAATATGGAACATACTGCGTTTGTTTGACTCTAATTAGGGTCTCATATTGTAACTAACTAAAAGGATAATTTAATATACTTAGAAGCGACTGTTGATGTCGCTATCGGACAAAAATACTTATTTCATAACACCAACATGAGCTAACACATTGTAACAGAGGTCTTCCTTCCCCTGCCAACGCCAACACGAAATGACGACACAGGAAGGGATGTGTTGCTTTATAGGTATGGGGAAATGTCATGAGCAGAGTGCAAAGCATAGAGGCAAAGCATAATTCCGGCACGAGCTAAATTAGTTCTGATTGCGGAAGTTACTTTACTAACCTCCTGTAGCTCTGCTCCTGTGGATTTGGGGGTGGAGAGGGACTCATTGGTACTCAGGGGGGAGGGGGAAGAACCCATTACTTCTCCTTTCAATTTTTTGTATGTCCTCCTTCCCATATCCCAAGGCACCGATGGGGAGGCGATCATTGGTGTGCAGTGAGCAGCCCCCTACACTGTTCTACGTATAAGAGGCTGCCTCTGGTGCCAGGTCTTAATCTCTTCTGTCTCTGTAATGATGCGGTATGGGGGGGTGGAGGAGGGGCCATTCAATTTTATTTATTGTCACCGGAGACGAGGTTATTCGCACCTTTTTACTGGGATCTTCATTGAGCAAACAAGGTAGTGAAATAAATTATAATTTATTCGACATAAATTCACTTACACACAATGAAACACAAAATACATACAAAAATACGCACTTACTTTGGGGCTGGGATTGAAAACTAGACTTTCCTAGGTTCAAGGAACTCTTTAGGAGAGTTTTACCCTGTTCGGGACCTCGCCCGGAATCTCCTGGAACCCAAATCGGCATAAAATTCCATACGCCACCTCTATGTTCCCTTCTGAAAACTTGGTCCCTCCTGACCGTGAGTCAGCCCAAATCTCCTGGAACTCAAACTGGCGTAAAATCCCAGCTGCGTCCACTATGTTCGATTCTGAGAACTTGGGCGCAAAATGCTGGACTTTGTTTCTGGTGGGCAGGCTTTTCAGGCTTGAAATGGAAGTCGGTTGCTTTACTGTTACAAACAAAGCAAATTTGCAAAGCCCGCCCGCGCTCTTTCGACTCTGACTCAAGGGGAACACACCATCTGATTGGCTCAGGACTTCTCATAGCATTCTCTGCTTAATTTATAAAATATAAGCAGAGCGGACAGCCAATCAGTGCGTGGGAACTTTCCCAAGCAGACAATTGGAGTCGAGCCGGTTAGAAAAGCCGGGTCAGCGGGAAATTCGAAACAGCTAAGGGGCATCCGCAATATGGGCAGGCTCCACTAGGTCTGGCAGAACAAATGGCATCCGGACTTCACCTTTCCCGGCTGATCAAATGCTGTTCACACATCTGGGTATCCTCTGGCAGCTTTGAACTCCAATGTACCGGCGCCTATGGGTTTGCACGGGCTGCCTGTTTGGACAGGGGTTCCCGAATGTAAAAACATATTACACTACATTAAAGTATATTTAAAACACTCTGAGTCTTGGGGTACTGGGATCAGAAAAGGAAAAAAGGTTGTCTTTATTTCTGCCTGCCTTATCTCCCCACACACTTTCCCTGTGACTCAGTTTGAACTCTGAGAGTCTCCCCAATCTTATTGTGGGTCACCTTGGCACTAGCTGGGGTACCCCCATTTAACCTAGGGATTTCCTGAGCTACAAGAATACATATTTATCCCCGTGCCTTATCCTCCTTTCTGGGCTGTGCTGAAGCAGGGTACCCTAGTGCTGAGTCGCGCTTACGTTTTCAAGGGGAGGTATTGCCGGGACAATTTGCCTACATTTATCTGAGAATCAGGCCCGGGTACATTTATGTGCGAACCAGCAACTCCGGACCCCAACATCCTAGGTACATTCTGCTAACGATTCCTCTGTAAAACCCCCCTTGAAACTCATACACTAGCTTGACTGCATGCCCAGAAAGGGAAAACACAAAAAATTGTTTTATTACACAAAGTACAATGTGATCATACAATGTTACTGGGTCCAAGAGCTAACTCTCTGGGACCCTTATACACGGAGCAGGGGTAACCAAATGGGTTTAACCTTTATTATAGAGCCTGGTTACCCCTCCCGTCACACTTATTGGTTTAGAAATGTCAGCTCTTCTACACTTCTTGGAAGTCTAACTCGGATATTAACAATCATTTTATTAAAACTCCACCTGTGCTTGTACAATATGAGCAAAGCTATTATAGTAACAATGACATTATTCAAATATGTTTTAAGTTAAAAAAAAAAAACTTTCATCCACATGTTTTATTGCTATGTCTTTTTTTTAACAACAGCTTAATTTGTTCTTTCTACAATTCTTTTGGTATTTAGTCACAGTGAATAACCATAGAAACATTAAAAAAAGATTTTGTAAAAGAGCAGTTATAAATATACTTCCAACGTTTATTTTAAAGAGCTTTTTTTATTTTGCAAATCCCTGATGTTCTCCAAATAAATTAGGCGTAAAGTAATTTGTACAGTAAACCTAGTAAAAAGAGATTTCGATGAGTATAAATATATGTTTTTCAAATAACATTTATAACAAAATTTCCAAATGCAGGTTTTTTCATTGGTGAAAAAAAAACTAGGTTTCTCTACCTTTTAATTGCAAACTTCTATGCTTATGTAATATATACCACAGGGTTAGTTCCTAAGAACCAAACGGAACTGTTCACAGGTTGAAGTCCTTAATACACAGACTGAAGATCTTAAGAAGAAATTCATTGAAAGGGACTATAATTACACTAAGGTATCCAAGGCTTTGGAAATAGTAAAAAATATCGATAGGGAAGGACTTATCTCTATGAACAGTAATAAGCGAAATAGATTTACATCTGATGGTTCTGAATTCATTCCGTTTATCATCAAGTATAACGACATGGCCCCCAGAATAACAACTATATTTAATAAACATTGGGGAATTTTAAAAGGTGACAAACAACTAAGTAGATTGTTCCCTGAGCGTCCTCAAATCATCTTTAAGAGGGCCAACAACCTCAAATTACAATTAGCACCTAGTGTAGCTGTCCATTGAATACAGGTAGAGAAAGACATACCACTTGGTTAAAAGAACTCAATGGGTTATTCACATGCACCAAATGTATAGGATGCAAATTTAGTTCAAAATGTAGGAACTTTAAATCAAACATCACTGGAAAAATATTTCCTATAGAGTCCTTCATTAATTGTAAGAGTTCCTTCATGGTCTACTTGTTAGAATGCCCTTGTGGGCTACAATATGTAGGGCGAACAAGTAGACCGTTGAAGCAAAGATTTGCTGAACATATCTACAACATTAAAAGAGGTTTAGAGACGCATAGTGTCTCTAACCACTTTAAGGTGAAACATAATCAGAGCCCAGAAGGGTTGGTGTGTAAGGGTATAGATTGCCCCAAACAGAATTGGAGAGGGGGCGATAAGATTAATGTAATATCCAGACGCGAAAGCTACTGGATCTATACCCTTAAGACACTAACCCCTGGAGGGCTCAATATAGAGTTCGATTTAGCATCCTTTTTGAAAGACAGTTAGATTTTATCAGTTATGGGACCCCTATATTTTCACATCTCTGGTATAATTTATCTAATCATTTTTACCATCAAGTTCTTAGTATACAGGTCAGTTCTGGTTTCCTGATTTGAATCATTTGTTCCCCGATTCAAATAATTTGTTTGCTAATTCCACTATTATCCTTTTTATTAGGGGTTTTAATATATTATTATTGTTATGTTTTGTGTTGTATTATTTTGTATTATCCTTTTGAGCTATTGGGTTACACCCTGTTCTAATTTGTGATGATTTTTAGCTGTTTGTGCATTGAACCATCCTTGTAAGGTAATGTCCAATAGGAGTGCTTGTTACTAGGAGATGTGTGCTATAAATGGTTCACATGAACACTAAAGCTCCATACCCCTGACGAAGTGATGTCAAGAGTCACGAAACGCACGTAGGATGGAGCTAGGACTGTGCGTGCACCACATGGGTCAGCAGGCGCAGGAAGCGAGCTAGGACAGAGCGGTGACGTCATCAGTGGTGGATGTGTATCGAGTCGCGGCCGTGAGGAGGAGAGGGACGGGGATCCAGCCACACTGCCTGCAATTAGATCTCAGTTCTCAAGCCTGCGGGCGGCACGTTGTAATAACGCAGTAAGATCATAGATCATGTGAGAGCATTTCTTATGGTCTGTTTTGTTGTTTTAATAAATTGTTTTTTGGTACCGCACAATATATTTTATTGTTTCATTTTATGGTATTGCGATTGGGGAATGGTGAGGAGAGAGAGACGTGGCAGGGACCTGTCACTATCGGTTTCCAGACCTGTGCCCTACAAACAAGACAAAGATACCTTTATATGTACATAACCACTTGCTACAAGTAAGTTGTTGGTGACTGAGTGCATGAGCCCATCTGGTAGAGATACTGCACAATGGTCTTTTTCTGTTTGTTTCCCTGTCTCTGCAGCACCTCCCTGTGAATAAGGATTTGCAGTCAGCATCCCATGTTAAATGGACCTGCATTACTATTCTAAGTTCAGGACTGTTGTTCATCCAGAGACTGGTATTATTTACTAGCTATTGTGCCCAGGACTGTTTGCTCTTTTTTATCCAGTTGTTTATGCGAATCCCCATGGAAGGATTTGACTATTGGTTCTGAGGCAGCCACTCTCCTTTTATTCACCTGTTTCATTCAGTGTGTGGGGGAGTTTTTTCACTGTTTTTTCACTGCTATTTTCACTATATATTGTGTTATATGTCATTAGTTTTAAAGGTTATCACTATTGCACCTTTATAGCTGAATCACTTGTTAATAGGTTGAGCGCTGATTATGTGTTTTTAGTTTAATTATTATTTATCACTAATATTCCAGGAACTACATTGCCCAAAATGCTGTGCAAGAACTGAATTAAATAGCACCGAGCAAGCGATTGATTACAGGAGAACTGATCGATCTGCAGCTTAGCTAATCACTTGTCAGTGTGCAGATTGTCTTGATGCACATATTGAATGGGAAAATATATATATTTAAAAAAAAAATGACAGCTTGAACTGCAGCTTTAAATACCACTCCTTAAAATCCTAAATTAGGATAATCTCATACAATATGTAGTGTAGGTATTTAGATGTAGCAACATTTAAATGAAACAAGACATTTTATGCGAGAGGGCAGGGGCAGTGACAATCTATTCACAGCTAAGGCTATCATCTTTATTCATAACTTTTGGTGGCATAGTTTTAAGTCTACATATCATAGCAATTTTGAAGGAAGCACTTCTGGATCCAGCATTGTGACGTTGGGATTAACCGAGGATGAGCACCAATGAGAGAATACCTCACCCAGGAATGTGTGTGAAAAGGAGTGACCTTTTTGCTATGCTATGTGCTATAGTTTAAAGTCTATATATCTAGTATCATTCTCTACACCATAACTGTTTAACTCTATCTCCTCCTCATATATGTTTCGAAATATGTTTGATAATAAAATATCTAAGTTTTGCAATATTATGTCTAAATGTATGAAAATGTCTAGCATGTATTATTTTAATTTGTACTGTATTTTACGGTATACTTTATTTGAGCGGGCAAACGCGCTAGTAGCCAAATTTAGCTACTAGGGCATTTGACCGTCCCTTTGTGTGGGGGGAGTTGATTGTTGGGGGTAGGTGAAGGGGGTAGTTTCCCTTGGATTGGTGGGTGGTTTGGCCTCTTCATGGGTGGTGGGAGGGGTTAACCCCTTAATTACCTTAGTGCCAGTAACCACTAAGGTAATGAAAGGGTTAATCCATCTGCAACCCTTCCGGTAGGCCTAACCACCCACCCACCCTGCGGCAACTATCCCTTCACCCTCCCCCTCTAACCCCAACAAACCAGGTTTAACCCCTTCATTATTTTAACGGCTAAACGCTAATGTAATGAAATTGTTTTTATATTATTTTGCAAACTCAAATAAAGTATACAGTAAAATACAGTACAAATTAAAATAATACATGTTTTACTTACTCCTGCCCGGATGAAGACATCTACTCCTCTTCTTTACCAACATGTTAGGGCCAGCCATTAAAACACCAGTAACATTTTAATTACAATAGTGGTAACTATTGCTAAGGTAATTAAAAGGTTACTAGTGTCTTAATGAGGTGGGTGAAGAGTGTACTTTAGTTGCCCTGGGAGGGTGCTCAGACATCCCAGGAGGGTTGTGGGATTGATTAACCACATAATTACGTCAGCGGTTGTAATCACTATGGTATTTAAGGGGTTAACCCTTCCCACTACCCACCCAGGAGGCCTAACCACCTCCCCTCGGGCGACTACTCCCTATCCCCCACAAGTAGCCAAATGAGTAATAGCACTTTTTCCCATTGGTACAGCAAACAAAATAAAAAATTCATAATGCAATTACATTGACATTACAATGCTGTACCGTATATTAAAATAAACAGTAGGCAATAAACCCATTGATTCCCACTGTGGCTAGCCTATGCCCACAATAAGGGAACAGATAACCTCATATGCAATTAATGGGCACCCTACTACACCCCCCTCTACCCCCAACTGCCCCCCCCCCCAACACATACAGTACAGTACAGTAATGGGCAAAAGCCCTATTATCCAGATCTGGATAATAGCACATTTGCCCATTAAAAAATAAAACATTACCCAGCCAGAATATAGTAAATAAAAGTTGCACTTACCCCCTACCAGGATGAAGGCCATCCTCGTCATTCTGGTCTTCCTCGTCTTCTTGCCCCATCCCCAACTCCCTCTACTCCCATCACCACACATACAAATAGGTAAAAGCACTAGTAGCCAAAAGTGGCTAATAGCACTTTTGCCCATTTTAAAAAAAATAATATATACAATAACATAAAATTGACATAGCAGTACAGTACAATACATTACATAGTAGCCAATAAATCTAACATACTGTACATTACAAATAAATAAAAACAAACATTAGCCAATAAAACCATTGATTGTCACTGTGGTAAATTGTATTTTGTATTGTATTGTATGTCTTTATTTATATAGCGCCAAAAGTGTACTCAGCGCTTCACAAAGAATACAGTACAGGGAATTATAATTATACAATAAGTGCAGCATAATCAGACAATAGGAAAGGAAATCCCTGCCCCGAAGAGCTTACAATGGGGGCATTACTGTACTGTATGTGTTTAGGGGTGGGAGGTTGTTGGGGTAGAAGGGGGTAAGATGCCCATCCATTGCCATTTTGGTTATCTGTGCTCCCACTGAGGGCATAGGTAACCACAGTAGCAATCAATGGGTGTATTGGCTAGTATTTGTTTTTGTATTGTATTTAAATGTTTATTTTATTTAATTGTGTGTTTTGGGGGTTTTTTTGCATCACAAAATGGGCAAAGTGCTTTTGCCCATTTGTGTGTGTGGTGATGGGGGTGTTGGGGAACAGGGTTATTGATCTGGGGGTGGTTAGGCCTCTCACGTAGGTAGTGGGAGGTTACCCCTTTCATTACCTTTGCGGTAGTAACTGGGGCAACTATCTCCATTCTGTAGCACCCACCGATTCATACTGCACCTCCACGAGTCAGGAATGGGAAATTTGAGCGCCCAGTTACCTTCCCTGGATGTAATTTGAAGAAAAATTAACCCATAGCACAGGGAACACACAAAAAAACTAGAATAATGATCCTAAACTCTCCCTGCAGCTAGCCCAAACTCTCACCCTGAGAGAAAGTCAATATGTGTAGAAAAAAAGGTGGACCTAAAGCGCACAGGAGAGATAGAAAGAAAGACAAACCATAGTGTACTCTGTAAATTGTAAAAGCAAAATCTTGCTATAAATATCTGCACTTACAAGATAGCAGAAGGGAACAGGCAAAGAGATATAATATTACTTGCTGTTGATGTTTTCAGAAGAATCCGCTCTGTCAGATTCAGCTGGGCTCCTCATCCGAGATCTGACTGCTGGGCTCAACAGGACTCAGAAGTTTAACTCAGCTGGACTGCCAGAGAAAGTGTTAGATAAGGAAAGAGAAGAATGTACAAACGTACAAACAATATGTTGGTCTAAAAACAAATAAAAAAAGATATGTCCGCCAAAACGAATATTCCATGACTTCTAGATCACTTAGTGAAAAGCCCTGCACACTGCGTTCCTCTTCACTGGATTCACTATACACGATAAGTTGCTCCGGCACATGAGGGTCCTTGGTGGTTCACAGAGATGTCCCGCGTTCTTCTCCGCCATAATCGCTGTGCTCCTTATACCTTCACTGGATGTAGTTGCCATTTTTCAGGCTCGCTATTTAGAATAAAACCCTGATTCCATCCCTGTTACCTTTCTATACTGGCTAGCACTGCAGACATGTTTTAGCAGCAAGTACAGTCGGCTCTGACTGAGTAGAAAGGAAATGCTGCTCTAGGTTACACAGTTTCAGTTTCCTCTACAGTGCAGGGTGCTTCTGAAACTCTGCTCTTCATTCAGTATGGGCAATCAACTGCACCCCTGTGATGCAGCTAGCTAAGGTAGAGTCAGGAAGCCTGGGTGCTTACACTGTAGACAAGAGAGTGTCTTCCTCATCTTTTTAGGATGCAACTCCTCGCTGAACTAATCAGATGTGTCACTGTCACCAATGTGTCATGAATAGCCCTGACAAATTTTCCCAAGTCTCCCTCTCTCCCAGTTCCTTTTTCTCTCCACCGGGTGTGCTGCGGTTTTCTGTCTGCTCTGGGTTTTCTTCTGTCTGTCTCCTCTTGGGTGCTCCTGTCTTCTGTCACTGTCTGCTTTATAGTTTCCTGTTTCCTGCACCTCCTGGCCTTTGCTTTGGTTTCTAGCCGGCTCAGCTCTGATTGGTTGGTTGGGAAAGTTCCCACACACTGATTGGCTGTTTGCTCTGCTTCTATTTTATGAATGAAGCAAAGAATACTTTAAGAAACCCTGAGCCAATCAGAATGGGCGTTTCCCTTGAGTCTGAGCTGAAAGAGCGTGGGCGGGCTTTTGAAAGATGCTTTGTTTGTACTGATGGGACGGCCGTTATTCGAACGGATCTCAAATCAGTTTTCGTGTTGACTGCTGTATTCCATTCGCTATTTCCGCGTTTTGACCACTATTCATTCCGTGTTCGCGCAATCCGGCACCGGGCAGCCACACGCGGTTGATCTGTTTAATTTAATGGTTTATTGTTTCTTTGGATGCAATTCTTCGCATATCCGCCATGTGGCAGAAGTTAATGAATTATAATTTGGTTGCTATTCTTTGCGTATCCACCAGGTGACAGAAATTAATGCATTTAATGAATTGTGTTGAATTGTAATGTGCATGGTACAGTGCTACAGTATACAGTACTTTGCTACAATGTAAGGGTGCAGGTGTTTAAAACAGATAGCACCCACGTCTATACTGGTACATACTTACAGTGACCCATTGTGAATTGACCTTGATTTTTCGAAGACGTTATCAAATTAGGCGTTCTAAATAAAAAGCTTTAAATACTCAATGTGTGCCTTTTTTTTTTACATTCTTTCCCCGCACAATTGCTGAGTGGACATTATGGCTACACCACAGGCGTATAAAAAACCTGACTGTAGTTATGCATTTTTAATATATTCGGCAATAAATGCTGCAGCAGATAAAATGGCGACTGTATCTGAAATATATGAATATTTAATTTCGCACTACGATTTTTACAAGTTTTCACCAGACGTTCATGGGTGGAAGCGTGCGATAAGGAAGCGTGCGATAAGAAAAACCTTAAGTAACGAGCAGTGTTTTTTTCGCATTGCCCCTCCTGCCGGAGAGATTTGCGGGTATTGGGGTGTCATGCCAGAATTTCACAGTATGTTTAATCATTGCAATTTCAAAAGAACAAAGGTCTGTTTTAACCCATATAAGAATCGTCAATCCCAATCCAGTAATGTGCCGGCAACAGCACCAGCACCGGCCGGTCCGACCGTCAGTGACAACCTGATGAATGACAATCCTTTGTACCTGTACCCGCCTGAATACCTGGAAAATTTCCAGCCTGAGCATGATTTCGCGTACTGGTACCAGCAAGCTTGCATTTACCAGTATCAAAATGATTTCCCGCTTCATCAGCTGTTAACTACAAGTGTACAAGGTCAGCTGTCACCTGTCAACTATAATGCAGACTTGAGGAGTCACAGTGAGTCATCACCTCCCGTTTGGCAAAGTTTTTAATGAAGGTAAATATACAGTACAGTAATGTACTACACTGTATTACACTATACTATACTGTACAGTACATGACAGTATTACCGTACAGTAAGTTTAGAGCTGCAGTTCAAACTTGCGTGTGTCAAAACAAAATTATTTTTTAAACAATACTGTATGTACTTTACAGTGCATCAATACAATACTGTATGCGAGTTGATGGGACAATACAATACTGTATGCGAGTTGAGGGGATGTTTCTCTGTTGAGTGCACTTTGAAGAATGATTTGATTGGCCGTCGAAGTACGTGACGCTGCAGTTTAAAAATGTAGGGAGAGGTTGGGGCTGAACTGTGAGAGCAGGCTCGGGAAGATTAAAGAAACCACAAAGCCAACCTTTTGGAAATGAATGGTTTGTGAGAGGTGTTGATAAGAAGTTGAAATCCTTGAGCCTTGTGTGTGTGCGGGAGTGGGGGGGGGGGGGGGGAGTGAGTGTGAGCTGTATGAAGGATTACCTGTACTGTAGTTCAAAGACATATTCTCAACAGGTCATCATAATGTTTTGATCCCCACACCCCCAAATAAAAATCACAGTACTACGCACTGTGCCACCCACCTCAGAAAGAACGTACATGACTAGTGTGGAATTAAAAAGCAACAGTACTGTTTGATTCTCAGAATATCCATAATTGCTATGCAAGCCCATGTCGAAAAATAAAAATAAATACTGTAACAAAACAAAAAAGTATACACATGCGCAGGAATGCACTATAAGGCCACGCTCGGGAAGATTCAAGCCATGAAAGCCATCCATTACAAATGAATGGTGTGGGAGAGGTGTACTGTAGATAAGAAGTTGAAATCTTTGAGCCTTGTGTGTGTGCGGGGGCGAGAGCGCTGTATGATGGATTATCAGTTCAAATAAATATTTTCAAAATGTCATCATAATGTTTAATGCGCAGAAATGTGATACTGTGACACACCTATGCGTTTCACACTACACTGCGTACGGTATACTGCACAGTACAGTACACACGCTGCTCTGTGTATAATACAGACATTGAATTGCTTTTGGATTTTTATGACAACCACTCGCGATCGCCCACTTGAGTTTCTCAACGGTATTGCAGACAACGCTAAAATACCCTTATTTGACCCGGAAAAATAAGCCGCGTGTTTTAAGTCGGCACGATTCAAATAAATTGCTCCTCATCGCATGGGTATTCCGATCTACACACCGCGTTAAATGTTTGAATAACGTCCGTCCCATCAGTAATAGAAAAGCAACCGGCTTCGATTTCAAGACTGAAAAGTCTGTCCACCAGAGACTAAGTCCCGACTTTTGCATTCAAGTTCTCAGAATCGAATGTAGCGGACACGGCTGGGAGTTTATGCAGATTTGAATTCCAGGAGATTTGGGCTGACTCGTGGTCAGGAGGGACCAAGTTCTTAAAAGAGAACATAGCAGTGGCGTATTGAATTTTATGCCGATTTGTGTTCCAGGAGATTCCGGGCTTAGTCCTGGTCAGGTAAAACTCTCCCAAAGAGTTCCCTGCACCTAGGAAAGTCTAGTTATAAACCCCAGCCCCAAAGTAAGTGTATCTTTTTGGCTGCATTTTTTGTTTCATTGTGTTTAAGCAAATTTTGTGAGGAATCGGGGAACCCGTCCCTTGCGGTGTGTTCCCTCTTCTCTTACCCAAAGTACCGCTGCTGCTGCTACCTCCGCTCCCCTTTTCACTTGTGCACGCAACCCCACTCCTGTTACAGAGCGCGCGCACGCTCCTCTTACACGGCCACCACGGAGCCTGGCTCTGACCCCTCTGACATGCCATACCTCCTCCACATGCGGTGTGTACGCGCAATGCCGAGCAATGATATCCAGCTGTGAGTCAAGCCCTAACGAGCCCTTGTCTCCTGCGACCTATCCTGTTCTCCGCTTGGGCCGTGCCCCCTCTCCGCCCCCGTGCTATTGGCTTCCTTCCTGTGTAAATATCCTGCATAACTAAGTATAGCCTTTGTGTGAACTTTGTGTGCGAAGCCTCTCCAGTGTGTTTTTCGAAGTTAACCCTTTGTGTACTGACCTGGCTTGTTTGCAGACCCTCTCTGGCTTTCTGATCCCAGCTTGCCCTCAACGATGTGTACCTCTCTACTCCCAGACCTTTGGCTTACGGACTTCGACTACACAGCTTTCTATAACCACGGACTCGGCAAGTATCACAGGATTAGCCCTCTCCTGTCCAGACCCAGCAACGCAAACCTCCACCTTCCGGGCATGCTTCCGCTACTGTGGGTGTTTGGCTTCAAACCTTCCCACCTCAGTATCGGGGTCTTGCCCTGTTTGTGCAAGCATTACAAATTTATGCCGAATAAATTACAATTTATTTCTCTACCTTGTTTTGCTCAATGAATGATCCTGGTAAAAAGATGTAAATAACCTGGTCTCCCATGACAGAGTGTAAGGGAGGAATAGGGAAAGGGGAAAGGTTGGGGTGTAAGAGAGGGAGGGGGGAGAAGTGAGGGTTTATGAGAGGGAGAGTGGTGGGTAACCGAGGCAAAGGGAGAGTTGGAGATGTTAAAGAAGGAGGGCGAGAGGTGGGGTGTAAAAAATGGAAGGGGAGTGCTTGGGATGTAAAAAGGAGAGGGAGTGCTGGGGGTGTAAGAGATTGAGGTGAAGAGGTGGAAGCGAGAGAGGGAGAGGGGAGAGATGGGGGTGTAAGACTGGGAAGAGGGTGAGGTGGGAAGTAGGAGAGGGAGAGTGAGAAAGAGAGGGGAGCGATCCATGGGGGAGGGAGTGGGTGAGAAGGAGGACTGTGACAGGTTGGGTTGTAAGGGTAGGAAAGAGGAGGGGTAGAGGTGGGGGTGTCAGAGAAGGAGGGGGGAGAGGTTTGGGTGTAAAGAGGGAGGAAGACAGTAAGAAACAGAGGGGAGGAAATAAATACATGGGGGGGAGATAGAAGAGGGAAGAGTGTGAGAAAGAGATGAGAAGTAGAAGTAGGTGAGAGAGTGTGACGGTGGGGGGTAACCAGGCTACATAATAAAGGTTAAGCCCTCTGGTTACCCCTGAAACCGTGGGGTCCATGGAAGCTACATAAGCACAATAAGCCAGGGACCAGGGATAATACATGCTGAAAATAAAGTGACCCCTGCCTTCTTCTGTTTTCATGTTCTCTTGGCCCTAGAACTGTGAGATTTCTTGTGTGTCAGTTTTAGGGTGGATATTTGGGGGGAAATGCAATTATTCTGTTTGCAGGATTTTGGTGACCGAAGTTACCAGTAGTCCTTTAATTCTCCCCGGCAAGTAGGCATGATTTGCCTGTACACAGAGTGAATTACACAGGGGCAATCCATTGTCCCTCAGACTCCTTGATTTCAAGCCAAAATATCCCAAATCCATTTCCCTTAAAAATATAAGTTTCCCCAATGTGTAAACTTTATTGAAGTATACTTTATAATGTTTTAGAAATTTACTATAAGGCTGTATACAGTCAGGTTCTAAGCATAGGCACCGGCATGTCTGTATAGAGTCTATAGTTCAATGAGGAGAGGCTGTCCAGAGGTGACAAGACCATTTTGTGGGTGAGCAAGGGTGAATTGCCAAGTCTGGAGAACAAAGGGCACCCTGTGGGGACACCTTTCATATCTGCCAGACTTGGTGGTGCCTGCCCAGCTGGGGGGCAATGAGTTAGCTGGGGGAGATTCAGCTCACCTGCGCTTCTCCCATTGGCTAAATCCTATTTCCCACACACCCGGCTTTTCGAGCCGGCTTGGCACCCCTCCTCCTCTGACGTCACCCCAGAGATGAGCACGTTTCTCTCTGCTGGCAGGGAGAAATTCCCATGCTCTGATTGGTTGCTCCTCCTTCCTCTATGCTGAACATAGCTTAGCGGAGGGTATGTAAGGAGAAGCCCCAGTCAGAAAACCAGACGATTTTGTGAGTCAATGAAGCTAGGGTGGGCTTTTCAAAGTTGCTCGGTCCCAAATAGCAGAGCAACCGGCTTTGTTTTGAAGCTAGGAAAGTCTGCCCGGCAGAGACTAATTCAGATGCGAGGACCAAGTTCACATCTTAGAACATAGCGGTCGTGGTTAGGAGTTTCTGTTGAATCTCGGTTCAGGACGCCCGGAACAAGGTTCCGATCAGGGTAAGCCCTTGCAAGCGGTCGCCATGTACTTTGGAAAGGCTAGATCTCATACCCCAGATCCAGTAAGTGTGTATATTTCTGTATTTTGTGTTTTGTTATATTTCCGAGGTTTTATGCAAATAAACCCCATTTTTTCACTGCTTGTTTTGCCTATTGACTGATCCCAGAAATATAAATGTGTTAAGAGACCTGGTCTACTGTTACAGAGAGTGAGGAGGTGTGAGAAGGGGGAGTGTAAGAGAAAAAGATGGAGTCTCACAAAGGCCACCAGCATGAGAGGGGAGGTGGGTATCATTCCGATTATTCACGGATTTTATTACCCTTGGAAGGACACATCATTGGTGATATCTCTTCACTCTTCCACTGCTGATTATGCCCTGTAGTATCTGCACAATTTCATGTAGAATTCCTCAGCTTGCTTCCTGATAAGTGCATGGAATTTTATTATTGATCCATTGTCTTTTTTGATCTGATGATTTGATTTTCCCAATCACAAGTTACTCCTTCATGTTCTTTAAGCTTTTATTATTTTCAATAGTCTTCGTCATTATATCACATTTACATCTTCTTATATCTTCAGTTATAAAACTTGCATATCGTCTTGCACAGCCCTGCATGTTCAATTCTTGTTCTTATGTTTTGAGATTTTTTCATTTCTTGTCGTTTCCTCAGTATCTGCTTTCTCATTTGATATTTTCTTACCCTATTTTTTTGTTAGCGATTCCTACAGTTTCTTCTATGCTATCAACTACAATCTTCATAAGTTCTTCCTAATTGTTTATAAAAGTGTCCCAATATATTTTGAGCAAGCCGAATCAATTTTTCAGCTCTAGTTGAAATTCTCTGCTGTTATTCTTGAGGTTCTTGATGTTGATTCTTTTTGTCTTCTTGTACGATTTAACTTGCAGCGAACCAATCAGTGTGCAGTCCTCCATTCTATGTTTCTTGTTAGCTACGATATACTGTAGTCAATTTAATATTGTGTGAGTAAATCTGCAGCTATGTTGCATATAGGTTCAACATTTGACATTTATTTTTTTCCTTTGCTTTTTATTATCTTCCAGAGTAAACTGAAACAAATCAAGCAAAAATTCAGTTTATACCAACATAAAGTACATTTAATCTTGCTAGAAGAAAATGCTATTTTATTTTGTAATATTATTTACATTCGCATCTTTCCCATCAATCGTAATTAGTCTAGTATATACAGTAAAAGAAAAAGGTAATTCTAACTTTAGCAACACTGGTGCTTATAGATATGAAATCACAATGTTCATATTCTTATTATTTATTATTATTTTCCTGATATTGTTGAAAACAAATAATTTGCTCTTCCTCAAATGTATTTCCACATTTTTTTTCAGAGTGCAAGATCTTTAGGTTTCTATACCATTATCCCAATAGCTTATGTGGCATGGGTTCCCCCTTCGGTCCCCTGCACGTCACTCTATGAGCAAGCGGGCAGCGTTGCGGGCAGGTGTGAGCCAGCGACAGGCTTCCCAGAGGCTCTGGCAGCTACCGTAGTAGGGCACCTCCATCTTGTGGGAGACACGGCATTCAAAGAGGTTCGCGCATGCGCAAAGGGAGCCCGACGGGCATTGCCAAGTGGCGCATGCGCAATGCAATAGCGAGAGGCGGCCATTGGGGATATAGGGCTTTGCAGGGATTACAAGCCCCATAGTGCACAGGGGCAAGTAGTCAGGTGTCAAGGACAGGCCAAGCACGGGTTTTAGGGAGCAAGTATAACACTATGCACCGGCGGACCATATTCCTAGTGGCTGCCGGCCATGACCTATGTGAAGAAGGGGCTCCAAGGGCCCTGTATTTACTGGACACCCCAGCCATGGGCTAACCAGTGACATACCCACGCCCTGGCCACCTTAACTTTGACCTCTACCCCGGGACCACTTTGGCATCCCCTGTTGGGCTGAACTCGTACGTACCCCTTGTCCCCTCCAGAGGAGCAGGACTTTGGTTGTAGATTCACCCCTGTCCCGGATGGCCTTCACTTCCAACACTACCTTAGAGACACCCCATAGAGCCTCTTGTCAGTCTGAAGCGTCCATCTTTCCCCATCTCTCCGGCAGATGGAGGACCACAGTGCCGGCCACAAACACACCCATCAGGGATGAGCTGCCCCTCCCCAGGGTCACCTTCGCCTCAGATTTGGCCCCAGATGCACCTATCGTTAGTGGGTCACAAGAGTAACCTCATGCGAGTGCCTAGCCCGGGGCCAGTCGATCATAGTCATCTGTCTATGGAAACCTCTCAACTGGGAGTGACTCTACCTCAAATGGTGGAAGCCTTGACCCAATCATCCCAGTCCCAACAATACCGTAAATTTAAGCTTTTTTCGGGGATCCAAAAGGCCATTACGGTGGCCAAAGTACTATGGGAGAGGTACTTTATCCATTATGGACTGCCCAATTGCTTGCACTCTGATCAAGGCCAGGGCTTTGAAAGTAACCTCATCAAGTAGTTGCTACTATTAAATATCAGCAAGTCCAAACGACTCCTTACCATCTGGAGGGAGATGCTCTGCCAGAGAGGTTCAACCGTACTCTCCTCGATATGCTCGGTAACCTTAAGGGCTCTCAGAAGAGCGAGTGGAGTAAATACATGGAATCCTTGGTGCATGCCTACAACTGCACCCGCCATGAATCCACAGGGTTCACTCCCTACTTTATGATGTTCGGGCGAGAAGCACGGCTACCGGTGTATATACTTCTAAGGGTATCTACCAATTGGGGACCAAACAGGACGCACTTCAATTACATACAACGGTAACAAGACAGCCTACAATGAGCTTACCAATTAGTGGAGAAAGCATCTGCTCATCTGAACGCTGGTAACAAACGGCGCTTTGACCATAAGGTCAGCCATCAGGAAATTCGTCCTGGAGACGCCGTTCTCCTCCGCAATCTAGGAATTCCTGGTAAACACAAGCTGGCCAAGCGCTGGCGCGATGGGGTCTATGAAGTTGAATCACAGATGCCGGGCCTCCTGGTCTACCGCATAAAAGATGTGAATGGCCGTGTAAAGGTCTGGCATCACAACCATCTACTGATTATTATCCCACAAGTGGGAGACGATGAGCCAGAGATACCGGCTACACCCCTGGATGGTGAGCCGAAAGAATCAGAAGCTAGCAAAGAGACTATAACTGAAACTATCTCTGAGACCAACATTCATCATGCAGATAGTGAAGAAAAAGTGAATGAAACCGTAGAGGATCCTATGGAAGGACATTCTCAAAGGGTACACCGAAGTCACAGAGAACCTTCCGGAGGAGCTATGGGTAAAGGGCCCAGCTGAACAACGCCTAGTAGGGTGGCTCCATTGAGTCAGCCTCTGGATCCAAGAAGTCCCTGCTTTGTGCCACCAAGAGACTTTTCAGAGACATGTGTACCCTCAATGGGAGAGGCTGAGCCTCAGGACTATGTGCATTACTCCCCAGAGGGAGTAGAGGAAGAGCTTCACAGAAGCCAGAGAATTAGGTACCCTCCAACCCGGTAACCTATGACACAATTGGGGCACACCACTATGAAGCTCAGCAGTGGTCTCGGACTAAGATACACTCCTTTATTGTGGTGTTTATTCAGATGTATAACCTCATGCAGAGTTGATTGTGTAAATAGTATAGTGTGTGTTAAGATTGTACAGAGTGCAATGCATTTTTATTATATAACTTGTGTGTTTGGTATATGTTACAATGTTCCCAAGCGGGAACGTTGGGTTTTTCACCAGGGGGAGAATGTGGCCTGGGTTTCCCCCTCCGGTCCCCCGCACTTCCCTCTATGAGCAAGTGGGCAGCGTTGCATGCAGGCTCCTGCAGCTCCCATAGTAGGTCCCCGCCATCTTGTGGGAGACAGGGCATTCGCGGAGGTTCGCGCATGAGCTAAGGGAGCCTGACGGCCATTACCAAGTGTTGCATGCGCAATGCAATAGCGCAAGTTGGCAATTAGGGAGATAGGGCTTCATGGGGACTACAAGCCCCATAGTGCACAGGGGCAAGTAGTCTGGTGTCAAGGACAGGCCAATAGGGGTCAATGATCTCCCCTGCTGGACTATTGATACATTTGGCGTGTCTGGGACCACGCCAGTCGGAAGAGGGACCTCTGAGGAGCAGGTCGTGTCCAAGGAGCAGTGCTTCCCTGGATTAGGTCAGATCTCCCCTTCTAGGTTCCAGTTAGGCCCTGACTCACTGTAGCTTGTGGCTGCTTTAAGGAAAGCCCATAGTCAGGGACCTTTCCACAGTAGCTGCATATGGTCAGGTACAGCACCGGTGAGACACGGCCTGTGGTCTGGAACCAGACCAGCTACATGGTAAAGACGTAAGGTGATATTATCCATGCCGGACGACAACGTTGGATCAGACGGATCCTCTTTGTTCTTCTGCATCACCCGGGTGCTGGAGCCCCGGGTAGGTACCTAACTAAGTGCACCAACACTCCACGGGATAGCACTATCTCCAACACTTTGGGTGGGCCTTGACATTGGGAAAGGGACATCAGGTTATTGGTGCCTGGCACCCAATGTACTCTGGGGACACTTGGGGTTTATATTACTGTGTGGTACAGGGTACCAATATTAATGTGTTCAGTAAAGGTTGTTAGCATATATTTGTGTGTGTGAATTATTAGTATTGATCCTGTAAGGGTTCATCCCTCCAAGTCGGGATCCCATGCAGGTGGAGGCGCTGTCGCCATAAGAATCAGGTACACCCCAGGCTCCAAGCGGCGGAGGTTCAGGCCTTCTGTTAGCCACAGGTAATGCACCACACACACCGTAGCCGCCATATCTTCCATAGGGTGGAGGAAAGAGCGTTACACTTACATACTGTGTTTTAGGTCAGCTTTTGGCATCCCTAACATGTTGTAATACATTTGGTAGCTTAAGTGCTGGACATTTTCTAGAGGTGACGTAATGCTGAAACTTGTTCTTAGATGTTGACGCTTTCATATCTCATAATAACTTTGGCACAGCATGAAATTAAGAAAATCTAATACAAGGTGATGCCTCTTTCATTTGGAGTAAGTGGAGTTAAGGTCTCAGCTGCCAGAACGTATTTAAAGCTTGTGAACTTAAAATTAACATTGAATAGTAGCTGGAGGAAAAATGTGCATTGTCCAATTGTAATGCTTAATACTTATGGTCGCTCCTTACAATCCTTGAACTTTCAGGATCTTGTGGAGTTGTTTTGTGTCTTATTTCTACAGGTGCTAATTATATCACATTTGTAACTTCTTTGTCAAGTGAAAGTAATAATACCCATGCAGAGAGGTTTACATGATTAATGTAGGATTCATTCCTCAGAGGTAAAAAGCAGTGCTCAGATCATCCTTTGAGGGAAAGATGAGGGGGCATATTGGGGCCAGCAGATGGATAGCTGTGCTTTAAGTAGATTATATGGCATTGCTGGCAGCAAGGCCACAATGCAAATGATACATTATCAGCCAACAGACAGTAATAAACCAGCAGGCAATTCCAGGAGGTAGCTAAAAGGTTGATTGCTAATACAAGGAACCCTTCCCTGAAATTGTTCATATATTTGTTATGTTTCAAATCTCATTTATATCTTTTTAAACAGTCATATGTTCATCTTTTAAAAGGAAACATAAAAGAATTTCTATCTTCAGACATTTCCTGTTTGAACTTCAATAACAAAAGTGTTTGTATTTTGTATTATGTAACTAATATAGTATAAGTGTACATAACACAAGTATAAAACACGCTTTTGAACCTTGGAACACATAGCAAATTTAAAAGTTTTGTAACAGATAAAAACTGTTTCAATACTATGCTGTAAGTCAGGGGCACGCAAATTTCTTGAGCTGCGGCCCCCTTCCCGGGAGCCGCAGTGTTCGCGCCCCCTCTCCCAATGGCTCAACGCAAATGATGTTGCGGGTCATGTGACGTCACGTGACCCCATCGCGTCTTTTGATGCCGCGTTGCCATGGAGACGCATCACCGAAGACCCGACTGGCAGCAGGTAAGTGAGTTACAGAGGCCTCATGCCTCCCCCAGCATTAAATGCCATGGGGAAGAGCGCGGGGCCTCTGTAACCACCTCACTACCCCTAGAAATTCTCCCACCCCCCAGTTTGAGCACCGCTGCTGTATGTATTTATCACGGAAGTTTGCAAAGCTCAGAAAGCATGATTTAAGTAGAGAATTAAAGATTTTGGGACACATTTACTGTAAGGTAGCTTATGGCATGATATCACTGTTTAGTAAATATGGTTCTTTATATTTTTATCTTGGCAATTGCAAAATTTGTCTTTTAAATGATCCCCAATGCAAAACCACAACTTTTTGGTCATACAGGCATCCCTTGCTATACGGAATTTTGCTATAACGGAATTTATCATTTAAGAAGAAATTCGATATACAGAATGTTAAATTCAGTTTTCTGGCATTTTGAATCTCTAAATTATACATTTGGGAGGGGGGGAGTCCCTCCCACTAACCCCCATTCCACCAAATTTCCCTGCACCACCACGTCAATACGGCGATCACCAATTTCTGGTTAGAATAGTATTTTCACTTTCTGACTTATTCTAACCATTATTATTATGATAAACCAGGGTAAGGGGGGAGGGAAAGGGAACGGGAAGAGGGAACCCTCGCTACTGCCTTGGACACAGGTGCAACAATCAGGGGTAATGACTGAACAACAACTAAGGAGAAAAGGACCCCTGTGATGAGAGCACTCGGCGACTGGTGATACTGATAACTAATGAGCCTGATAGAGACAATTGTAACATGTAATGGTGGGTAACTTAAAAACAATTTTAATTGGAGAAATCCTCAAATAAAATAAAGTTATGTGGATAACCCTCTGTGTGAGGTAATCCTAAACAAATGGCGAAAGTTGAAAATGGAGATAGGGGGTAGCGATTAGTAGTCCTATTTATTAATAGGTGCTCCCTAAATGACTTCACTATCTAAGGTAAGTGTGCATATGTACAGTGATAGAGTCTGCTTATAATCCCAATAGTAAGTGGGATATATGGTGTGTAAGTAATAGTGCTGTAATTGTACCTAAACACTTCGATTTTAGACCAAAGATGAAGTCTGATTAACACACACAGCAAGTATAAGTGACTCAAAAGTCAAAACAGGATAATAAGAACCAATGTTGCACATGTGATAACTGATTGTAAAAGAACCTAGAGCTAAATAAATACTCTAAATCCAGAGCTGCGAGTCAGACAAATTTGCAGGCAATAAGTGTCTGCCAAAGTGTCTAATGACAACGTCTTGTGCCCGGAGCCCTATCTGGTGCTATTGGTATGGAATAATAAAGTCAAATATACTATTTGCAACAGATGTGAGCCGGTAAATACACTGTACAAATGAGATAGTGAAAGCATAAATGGCAGACAGCACACAAACACTGCGTAGCTGGACAATGTAGCAGACTAGGTGTGTCTGCAACAGTGTCTCAGACTGCTACAGTACGTCTTACACTGTGCTGACACTAGATACATAGTGTATCGTTTGCCCCTGTGGCAAGTGTATCACTTAGTTCCCCCCTCCTAGAGACACAGACACAGAAAGTCTGTGTACCGGACGAACCCTCCACAAGGGAAGGAGTACTGAAGTTTGCAGCGGTATGCGGAAGTGACGGACCGGAGAGTCTCGGAAGGCGTCACCTGTGACGTCAGTATGTCTGTGACCACAGACGTACCGACGTCACAGGTGACGCCTTCCGAGACTCCAGATAGAGCTCCGGGCACAAGACGTTGTCATTAGACACTTTGGCAGACACTTATTGCCTGCAAATTTGTCTGACTCGCAGCTCTGGATTTAGAGTATTTATTTAGCTCTAGGTTCTTTTACAATCAGTTATCACATGTGCAACATTGGTTCTTATTATCCTGTTTGACTTTTGAGTCACTTATACTTGCTGTGTGTGTTAATCACACTTCATCTTTGGTCTAAAATCGAAGTGTTTAGGTACTATTACAGCACTATTACTTACACACCATATATCCCACTTACTATTGGGATTATAAGCAGACTCTATCACTGTACATATGCACACTTACCTTAGATAGTGAAGTCATTTAGGGAGCACCTATTAATAAATAGGACTACTAATCCCTACCCCCTATCTCCATTTTTAACTTTCGCCATTTGTTTAGGATTACCTCACACAGAGGGTTATCCACATAACTTTATTTTATTTGAGGATTTCTCCAATTAAAATAGTTTTTAAGTTACCCACCATTACATGTTACAATTGTCTCTATCAGGCTCATTAGTTATCAGTATCACCAGTCGCCGAGTGCTCTCATTATTATTATTAATATTTTTTTCATAAAATGGTCAATGTTCCATTGAATATGTCCTTAAAGAAAGATTTGCTGCATTCGTAATTGTAATTTTATTATGTCTTGTGGCTGAAATGTTTCTGTAGGAATGCATCTCCAGTAATATAATGGAAGTCAACGGAGAAATAGGGTTCGATTTATGGAATTTCCCTTTACAGACTACTTTTCCAGAACGTATCTGTTTCAGATATAGAGGGATTCATGTACTGATAAAGAGACACAGATATACTTATATACATAGGTGAGAGGAGGAGTAAGGAGTAACTATAGTAAGTAGTAAATCCTTCTGTTCTATTAAATGTCAATGTGTATCACTCAGTGTAGATACATCACGGCATGTGCTGATGGAATATAAAATATTAATCCAGAATATAAACTTCCATATACAGTATAAATATTAAGCAGCCCGTATCATAATTTCACCAGATAGGGCATTACTTAGAGTCCTTTGTACTGGCTGGAAAGTCTGAATGGGCAAACATCCAGATCTTCTAAAGAATAAAATCAAGCAGAGTCCCAAAATGCAGAGCACTCGAAAATCACATTTATTCTTAGAAAACAGATGTAAAAAAAATCCACCCTACACATCATAAAAACTTAATGAGAATAGCCGCTGATATATGATATGATATCTGACTGCAAACTGTAGCATAACAATATATAGATGTGGAGTGATACATGTTCCTTCGTGCAGCACTTGGAGCAGCTTAAGTGCCACCAAGAGTGATCATGGCCCAGTGCATAAAAATTTCCCAGAAGGATTAAGGCAGCGGTTCATTCCCTATTTGGGAATGAGACTCCCGCAGCGTTAATCCGTCATGGTTTCCACCAGTCTAGAAGAGCTCTGCAGAGAGATTAGAGAGCAGTCCCTCTCTCTGTGTCCCCACTCACAGCTCTAACAGTAGATCTCATTATTTTTATTATTTTTAGTACATTGGATCAAAGTAGGGGGTCCCTGGAGATGAACTGCATTCATTTCAGGTTGGGGACACCCTGCTTCCTTGGGTAAAATCATTGTCATGACCTGTTATGAACAAATATATAAAACAGTTCCAGAGTGCGAGATAATAATTTCAGGTCCGGAGAATCTTGCTTGTGCAGCCAACACAACATAGACAAACAAATTCCTCAAAATGCAGATCTCTAGAAAAGAAGTCCTAGAGAAGACCTACATTTTGAGGAATCTGTTATGAACAAAAACAGAAAACACATATAATGTGAATGTAAGAATGCCTGAATTTAACATCTCTAACATTCAACCCAGATCTAGCCATTGATCCAGCCAATAAGGGGATGACGCTGTCCTACAAAATTATAGTCCATACCTCTCTAAAACCTGTCTTGCAAGTTCATTATGTTACAGTGTACCACATCCTTAAAAACGTGCAGCAATTTTCAAAGTCCATGTGACCAGACCTGTGTACTACATTATCTTTTAAATTCCACATCGAGTATTCTCTAGTTAACATATTTATTTCGACTTATGAATGGTCAATTTATGCTCCAATTTCTTATCTTGCTACGCCGCTCATGCTCAGAGACATCAATAAAAATATTTATTGGAATATACATTTTCTGTCCAGTGAAACTAGAGGTTAAAGTTGACCACATTAATTGATAGGAATAGGAAAGGAAAGAGGGAAAATAGGAGAAAAAAAAAATGTGAGAGAAAATTCATGTCAGATTATTTCTTCTGAAGAGATTAAAAAGAAGGTTCTGCATACTGTACATATTTACAGAGTAAAACAAATGCCTAGAATTAAATCATGTCAGGAATGGAAATACAGGAGTAGCAGGACCTGTGGAGTTGAGTGGAGAGAAATCTAACTGTGAGAGAAATAGGGCCCATGGCAATAGTTTGAGAGAAAGCAAGATGTATTGAGAGAGATAATAGGACTAGGTGGATATGACAGAGCTCAGCTTCTGATTATGAGAATACAGCATGACTAAGGACTTGAAATACAGTATGAACGTTTCATAAATTGTTTTGTCTTATCACTATGCTAAGATGTGTGTGGTGCTTCATTCCTTGTTTTGTGCTGCACTACATTTTATTTTTAACTTTATTAAATGCTATTAAGTATGTACAGTATCTTTTAAATGTATGTGTTAGTGCAGCATTTATAGTACAGATAGCAGGAAATATTGATATAAATAATAATGCATTCATATTGGGGAGAACCTACTGTTCATTCATTCATACTAAGTTCATTCAACTTAGTAAAGAAATCCAATGAAAAACACTGTACATTCAGGAAGTGGACATAAATAGGGGATGATACCATGTTAGCCCAAAGAAAGGTATGGTAGAAGTGGTACCTTTAATATGTAACTCGTGGTTAAAAAAAAAGTGAAAGCTTTCAGAACCACAATAGGCTATCCTCAATACAAAAGAAAGCCGCAGATCAAATATGGTCTAAGGTTTTAAATCAGATAGGAAAATGGCCAGACAAAGTGGGCCGAGTGGTTGTTATCTGCCATCAAATGTTTCTATAAAAAAAAAATCAGATGTTGGCAAACAATTACTACTAAAATGTACATACTGTAGCCCTGCAAGTCCCTAGGGTTAAATTCTAGAAGGTAAAAAGAATAAGCGCAATGTTCACAGTGCAGTATTTAGAGCTTAAAAAAAGAGATACACTCACAAACAAAATAAATACTCGTAAGTGTGTAACAAGATGCCTCTACTCACGGACAAGCCCTAAGGAAGTAGTAGAACTATAAAACGCGTAGGGGAATGTGGTTTAGTTGATGTGTTGCTGTTTACCAAGGATGCCTCAGGGTCAATGGAAGGAAGCTTTTTTACCAGTGAACATTCAACTTAAAGGCAGATCGGAGGAAGTAGGAAACAGAAATTGGCCACAACAGATTGATTCCATAGAACCGCGAGTGTGGATGCTTGAACACATGTCTTTCACATACTACCTATGCTAAGCCAAAATTCAGAGGGTGATCTGTAAGTGGAGGCATCTTGTTACACACAAACAGGACTTTAAATGTATCTTGTTTGTGAGTGCATTTATTTTTTCATAAATTGTCCTTTTTTTAAATAAATACTGCACTATGAAAGTGCACATACTGTATTCTTTTTGCTTTTTCAATGTTTTCTTCTTTATAAGGTCTGACTAAGCCTTCCCTCGATACAGCAGCACCATTGGATTTACACTCAGGACTTTTATTGTTGGACTTTGAATCTGACATTTTCCTTTTTTTCACATTAATCTTTCAAGGTTTGCACTTCGTATGTATTGATACTTTTATCACTCCTATATTGTTTTCACTATTACTATTTTTCACAATTTAATCACAATTTTTTACACATTTTGTAAAAATGATTCCTTCCCCAAAAAATGTTTGGTGATTCACTTAGTCATTCAATATTTGAGATTGTATAATACACTAGAGGGATTTAACCTGCCTAACCTAAGGGTCCCTGGGTTATTTTCACGCACATGCACTAATTTGGCATAGTATATAGGGATTATTCATTAAACTGCCATAATGCTGATCAAAGCACAACTGCATGCTAACCTCTAGTAAGGCCAATGAGAAGGTATCTATGATAGTGCCACAGATTGGCACTACTGAAGTTTCATTAATAATACCCTACTGTATAAGTAACTCAGTAAAACTATTATATATTATTATAAAGGCAACATAAGTCCAAAGTCAAATATACCACAAATTAGAGCCGGGGTGTCAGGAGGCATGATAAAGCTAAACTGGTTTTCAGACCTTTTGGAAAAACAATATTCATCTTATGTATCCAAAAACTCTCCAATTAAAGCAGCATCCAGTCAAATAGCCCCCACGGGTAGGTCTTGCGACATGGTCAAAATGTATGCATCACGTAGATGTTAGTTGTTTCCCACAGGTCAAAATATGATTCACAACTCGTTGGTCAGTTTCACCTGTCTGGATAGCACCCCTAATACTAGATCTATAGACCTCCACTCATTCCTTAAATTGTCTATAGGTCTTACCCACATAATAGAGTTCACATGGGTATAGAATGAAGTACCAGACATGCAGTATGTGGATGAACAGGTTATCTGTTCATGGTTTAATAAAGTAGCTGAAAAAATAAATCCTATATCTTTAGTTTGTTTTCTCCCAACTATTATGAAATGTTTTTTTTTGTGCTACAAATAGTTCACCCTATGACAAGTGCATCAGTTGCCCATTTACTTTAGACAATTAAATATAACATAACAATATAGATACATTTTTACGTTTTAAAGCAAATAAAAATATAACTTGTGAACACATTCACATGTCTCAGACAGGTCTGCAACCCTGATTTTCACCATTATCTCGTAGCATGCAATGCTTCCACTGCAGAAAGGGATTCTGGGAAATGACATGCAACTGAGCACACAGTGTCACCTTTTGCTTTAAATCCATTTTAACATGGAACCCTGTAAAGCTTATGCCTGCCGTATTACACAGCTTTTCAGCACAGGCTCCAAATTGTGACATAGGTATCAACCTTGTTGCTCTAGATTCTAGATTCTTGTGTATTTTGTTATGTAGAGTGAAAGGAGAAAAAGTGGTGCCCAATTTGATTTTAGTAGCTTTGATGTTATCACTGCCAAATTGAATGGTTTGGCATGACTCTACCGCACAGTCTGACATTTGTGTTATCACGGTTTTCAGAATGAGTTATCGCAAGTCAGAAACTGTGAGGTAGGAAAAATGCCAAACTGCTCAGGATAGCAGTATCTCTAGCTCTGTCTTTTTCTAAGTTCTGCCCATGCGATCTGCCTGACGTCTGAAGAGCTGCCAAGAGAGAGCTGCCGCTGCCTGCACAGCTCTCACAGGCGATCGCACTGTTTTTATTTAATTTGAATAACATAGTATTGAAGCAGGGGGTCTCCAGAGCTGAATCGCATTAATTTTAGCCTCAGGGACCCCCTGCTTCCCGAGATACAGGTATGGGGTATTGGTATGTCTCTGCATTGTTTAAATCTCCTGCGTCACGTGACCGGGAGATTTAAACTTTGTAGGAATACCGGCCTGTAACGCAGGAAGCAGAGGGTCTGAGAGGCTGAAATTAATGCGCGTCAGCTCCAGAGACCCCTGCTTCAATGTTATTAATACTAGCTGTTAAGGTAATGAAGGGGTTAAACTAGAGTACCTGGTTTGCTGAGGGTAGAGGGTGTGGTTGAAGTGGGTAATTGCCCCTCAATGGGAGAAAAGATAACTCCAATAGCAATGAATGGGAACCCTAATAACCACCTCCTCTGTCCCAAACATCCCCCCCCCTCTAACATATAAAGTACAGTAATGGGCAAAATCCCTATTATCCAGATTGAATAATACTGTAGCTAATTTTCACATTAAAAAGAAAACATTATCCAGGCAGCATAAAGTAAATTCAAGTTGTACTTACACCTGCCAGGATGAAGGCCATCCTTATCCTCATCTGCATCCTCTGCGTGTTCCGTGGGCAGCAACATTAAAATAAAAAAAACTAACTACTGGCAACTAACACCTTAATTACCTTAGCGGTTTGTAACCGCTATAGTAATTAAGGTTTTAACCCCACAGGAGGCCTAACCACCCTCCCCAGGGCAACAACCCCCACCCATCACCTCTACCCTTATCACCAAACATACAAATGGGCAAAGGCACTAGTAGCCAAAAATGGCTAATAACACATTTGCCCATGTGTTTGCAAAACAAAAGAAATACACAATAAAATAACATTGGCATAGCAGTACAATACATTACACTTGCTAATAAACCCAATTGATTGTTACTGTGGTAAACCGTGCCCACAATTTGGGCATGGATAGCCACAATGGCAATGAATAGGCAACCTAAAAAAACAACATTAAAAAAAATACATTACAATTAAATAAAAACAAGCATTTTCCAAAAATGGATTGCTTGTCACTGTGCTTATCTATACCCTGAAAGGGGCATAGATAAATACATTTGTAGTCAATGGGCATCCAAAAAAAATACACAATTAAATAAAATACAATCAATATGTTTCTTACCTTGGCCTGGATTCACCCTTCTTGTACAACTGTGGCACCAACTCTTGACCCTCGATGCAATGCTCCTCATCAGTCGATGTGCAGAAGTTCCCAATTCTCTGTTGTTTGCAGAGTCCTGGGTGAGTAATATTCTTTCCTTTCTTTTCATCTTTCTTCTATTCTTTGTAATCCAAAGGATTCCGGAGAGGTTGATCCGATGGCTTCTTGGGCTCAAATGAGATGTGACAGTCCTTAAATAGGGCCTGTGATGTACATTTGATTGACAAATAGTATACCTTCAATCCGATTGGTTGGTGTACCATGTGACAGCTTCCATTTTTTAAGGATGTGACGTCATCTTAAAGGGGGGAAGGTGGAGAGAACCAGCAAATTAGGTAGCATATGCTTCCCTCCCATTAAGATGACGTCACCAGCAAAAAAATGGACACCATCACATGGTACACCAACCAATCAGATTAGTAGCTATACCATGTGATGCTTTTCCTTTTTTGGAGTAATGTAACGTCATCTTAAAGGGAGGGAAGATAGTCAATCAGGTAGCATGCCTCCCTCTCTTTTTGAGAAAATGTGATTCACAATTTGATACATCTCATTATGGCCCGTGTGTCATATAACTCCTTACATTCTTTTCTTTACACTCCCCAAAAATAAGCTGAAGCATATGGCGTAAAAACTGGAGCAAAATCCTTGATATATTGGTGCAAAGAGGTACTGTATACCAGCGGTACGCAAACTGGGGAACGCACCCCAGCGGGGGCGTGAGATACGCACCCCTGGGGGGCATGAGATTCGCTGCAGGGGGCGCGGGGTTTATAGAGACAGCACACGAGGGAATAAGTGCAGTAGATGACAGTGCTTGGCCACAATGGTTGGTAGGAGTGACTGAGTGTGGGAGAGTAGCCATGAGTGCAGGCTATTGGGATGCTTCTTTTGAGAGGTGAGTTTTAAGGTTGGTCAGTATTCAATTAGATGGGTTAACACCATTAGCAGGTAAAGGAGAGGCAGGGAGGCATGGGTGAGAGCAGGTGTGTATATGGCTGGGTTGAGGATTAGGAGAGATATCCGCAGCAACAAGGAGGGAGAGGGGGAGAGAGAGGGGGAGAGAGAGGGGGGGAGAGAGGGAGAGAGAGAGGGAGAGAGAGAGAGAGAGAGAGGTGAATAGAGGATTTGTGGGGCTGCTTTTTATTGAGGGGTCTAGAAGTTGTTTGGAAAGAGGTGTGTACATAGTGGTGCAGTGTCTGGGCACAAGCATAGGCTGAGGGGAGGATCGATGAAAAAATGTGGATAGGAGGGGAGTGAGGAAGTTTGAGAGAATAGAAAAGTTTACAAAGGAGTGAGGAAACAGCCAACAGAAAAAGCAATAGAGAGGGCATAATGAGATGCAGAGAGATAAAGGTAGAAGGAGAGAGGTCCCAGGTATTGGAGGATAAGGAATATAAATAAGGCTTTCAGTGTGTAGTATTGAAGATTAAGCAGCCGCTTAGAAACTGAGTCTGTAGGGGTACAAATTGTCAGAGCATTTAGATAGTCAATTTCTCACAGTTGTAGAGTTGTTGGTGAAGTGCAGAGTCCAGTTCTTCTTGTAGTCTTCACCTCCAATATAACTCCAATATTAACTCCACAGACACTTCATATGTGACACTTAAGATGCTACACAACATTATGGCACAGCCGAGATAGACTGACTTAAATACTCTAAACATATTCACTTGACTAATAATTAAGGGAGGGATTGTGTCTATTCAACTCGATAGACATACAGTACCAAGGAGATGTTAGTTTGATAAATTATGTTTAAATTGGGGTTAAATTGATAGAAGTAATACCCACTCTTAAGACCTTATTCTATAAGGTCCAACATGGCGGTTTAGGTCATTTACAGACAAAAAACGCCCTGAACTATCTTTGGATAATATACAGTACAGTAGAACAATAAAGCCCTTGGTGGTAAATGCATGCAAGTTCAGGTACACATTTGGAAGCATGAATGGCATGTTAATGGAATTAATTATTTATTTTTATAGGATAACTCCATGTAACATATGATCCTATTCAATGGCATAATCACATACTGTACATGCCTTTTACAATCTTTCTTTGGGGACATAATATTCTAGAAAATAATAACAAAATATTTCTAAAAATAGATACTATTTTAATTCTCTCTTTGATCTCACAATGATTCTCACAATTAATACTATATGTACTGGTTTTCACTTTTGTTACAACAAATTCTTAATCTGAAATAAAATAGATTTGTTATTATTTAGTCATGTTTGACTTTGTTACACAAGAAAAAGGATTACAAATGTTAAAACATTAAGAAATAGCAGTGCAAAAATATGTTTTCTTTTTCATACCCTTTAACTCAGTTGATTTTTGACAGGCTTTTTTTTATAGCATGCATATTTGTTGGCAAAAAAAAACTTGCAGTATGTGGATGCTGGCAACTTTTACTTTGCAATCTTTCTTGTATTTGGCTAAATGTAACATGATTCTTTATACTATCGTGTACTTTTTTGTGAAGTTTCTATTAGAGTTGCTTAAAAATAAGTAGAAAGTTACGTATGCAAGATAATTGCACACTTTGGCTATGAATGACTATTCCCATAAAATACTAATTTAGACTTAACATTGAAACACAACTTTCATTCTCCATCCGACAGGCATTGCAAGTTAAATAATACTATAATCTAAAAAAAGAATATTCAAAGAAAGGAGTTTTCCAAGTGTGAACATAAGTACAGTTATTTCGATTCCACAAGCTGACTGTCTTTTTTTTCCCTTCACAGATTTTATTAATTTTGCCAGTGTAGTTATTTATATAAGAATCTGCTGGGAATAGAGTTTTTCTTGTATACATGTGTGTCAACTTAATAATACCTACATCGTACATGATTTTATGTAGCAGCTTTTTTTTTAAACTTAATAATGCCTGTTCCAGAGCTTGTAGTGCTGCTTAATAATAGGGAGTATTGACAAAAGTACAATTCTGCATGCTGCAGGTATATTTATTTACAGCTCCATACAAATGCACATGTCATTGCCCTAGGCTTTTTATTGTTCTTGTTTGAGTCCAAATGTTTACCAGATAATATATGGTTAGTTAGATCTTTCAGAAGGCGTCAAATGAAAATAGAGGAAACAAAACTCTGTGGTACATTTGCGATGCCATAAGGTTCCCTATACTGTATTACTATTTCCAATTATCACTGAAATTTGGTGCCCCAGATATCATATTCATGATGTGACATGGCACATTTCTTTCACTGACGTGCAGTGTTTTCAGTTTTAGGTTTAGCCGTGATAGATTCATCTCGTGCCTTGCATCAAATGGAGATTTTGAAAAGTTCACCCTGCTCATTATACCTCCAATTTTCTTCTTACATTCTTTTTCACTCTATTTTTATATTTTATGTGTGAGCGTGCCCTTTTTTTCGTACGCAAATAATTTTGCATATTTTTGGGTAATTTCACAATTTCAAGAATTTTCACAAGGGGGGGATTATGAAAAAAGTGAAATTCAAACCATGAAATTCAAACAAAGCAACTGCAATAAACACGCGTACCTGGGGCGATTGGCGGTGTTAATGCCGTGATTTGTTCGAATAACGGCCGCTGCATCTGTAGGTGAGTGGATTATTATCCATCCTCACTTCAAAAGTTACGACGTAGAAGTAATCATGGAGTTTGTCCCACTTAAGGGCGAGAAATTCCAACTTGTGTTCCGGATAATTCTGCTCGCTGGCAGTCAACTGTGGCTGATGTAGGCTACTGGTCGGAGCCCCTCCGGATGTTCCTGGTGTAGGACTGCACCTAAGCCATTGAGACTTGCGTCTACATGGAGGACGTAGGGCTGTTCCGGATTGGCATAAGCAAGAACAGGTGCCTTGGTTAAGCTCCTCTTCAGGCCCAGGAAGGCCCGCTCGCATTCAGTCGTTCATTTATCATCAAAACGGCTGTCTAGCAGAGGTGGCCTTTCACCCGGTGTCCTCGGGGTATATCTTGAGGAGATTATTTAGAGGCTTGGCCTTACTGGAATACTCTTCAAAAGCGACGATAGTAGCCACAGAAGCCGAGGAAAGAGCGTAGCTCCATGTCGTTCTCAGGTCACGCCTGGATCCATGGCGATTCCATCGGCAGACACAATGTGTCCCACGTAGGTCACCGAGGTGTGACAGAACCGGCACTTGTCGAGTGACAGTTTCAGGCCCTCTCGCCCCAGACGATCTAGCACTTTAAGCAGCCGTTCTTCATGTTCTTCCAAGGTTTTACAGAAGACAATAATATCGTCCAGGTAGACCAAGCATCCCGAGGATTCATATCTCCAATGGTTTTCCCCATTAGGCATTGAAATGTTGTGGAAGCCCCGCAGATGCCTTGGGGCATGCGAGTAAATTGGTAGAAGCCCAGAGGACAGACGAAGGGAGTCTTCTCCTGGTCTTCTTCACTCATCGGTACCTGGTAGTACCCAGATCTCAAGTCCAGAACACTTAACCACTGGCTCCCAGTTAGTGCATTGAGAATCTGTTCTATGCGAGGCAGAGTATACTGATCGATACGGTACGGTTTTCAGTGTCCGGTAGTCAACACACAATCTTACCGATCCATTATTCTTTCTCACGACCATGATGGGCGTGGCGTAGGGTCTCTGGGATTCGGTCCCAATCCCCGCTATTTCCATCTCTTGTAAGACGTCCCTTACACCGTCCACATCCTGAGGGGCAATGCGACAAGAACGTTCTCGGAAGGATGTAGCATCACTCAGCCTGATTGAGTGTTCGGCACTGTGGCTGCAACCCACATCCATCTCACTCGTGGCAAACACGGCCCGGCGTTCTTCCAATTTGGCCGTTAACCAGGTTTCCATTCAGCCAGAAGGGTTGAATGTCAGCTCGGCTGGCTGTTCAGACACCGCAGCAGCATTCACCTGAGGCATCGTCTCCACTGGGGTGACAGGGTATATGCGGTCCAATTTTCATCCTGGATCGAAGATCATGGGGTACAGAGAGATATTTTGGACGAACACTTTAATTCTCCCTCTGTGACCCGATGCGTTTGTACCAGTTGTGCGGCCGGGGGTCGGAGACACTCAACCAGCCTCTGTCGCTTGGCAGCTTCCGAGCACAACCACTCATCTAGCACGTGGAGAGCATGTTCCCTCCAAGTCTCAAACCATTCATCTCCTACGGGCGTTGGCACTATCCCGGAGAAGGCCTTGAGTTTTTTGTAATTCTGCGACTATGAAGACAAAGTTATGGCCTCCACTAGTTGTGGTAGGGTCACGCCCAGTACTGAGCCGCCTCTTGGCAAGCGACTATCACTGACAGGCCTGGAACTAGGGCCTGGGGTGGGTGTAGGTGGGGGGCTTTCGGCCCAGCTGGTGGCCCCTTGTAGGGTGCTTGGGGTGAAGGTTACTCGAGATAAGGGTGCGTTTACCCAGCTGGGAGTACTTGAAACCGGGGCAGTAAGTGGCCATCCCCCGGTGAGATGGGAGACAGGGGACATTTCAGCTTGGGAAGGGACCACTGAGAGAGGTCTTGAGATGAACATTTCTCGGATCCCTGATAAATCAGAATATATGAGGGGGCAGCCCTCTGGCGGGCCTTCTGGGGCTTGTAAAGTCTGAAGGGCATTTTCCCGACATATCGCGTGGTCGGTTACCATCAGTATAGCACTGGAATGAATAGTGGGGCCGTGCTTGCGACCTAGGATCCTGGCACTGGCCAGACCTGGGGAGTTTCTTGCATGATCCCACATGGCACTTATGGACGTAAGGATGGGGACTCCTCCCACTGTGACCACGTGACGCGGGGACACGCAGTATTCTAAGGTCCAGTCATGGACCTATTGCTTAGAGAGCACAAACATTGTGAGTCTTGTGTAATTTAGCTGTGGCTTGGGCACCTCAGGTCTGAGATCTCAGCAGCTCCTCCAAATGTAGCGCACTTTCCCCCACCCTATGGAAGATATGGCAAGTAAGGTGTGTGTGGTGCGTTACCTGTGGCTCACAGAAGGCCTTAAACTCCACTGCTGGGAACCTGGGGTGTACCTGATTCTTATGGTGACACCGTCTCCACCTGCAAGGGATTCCGACTTGGAGGGATGAACCCTTACAGGAACAATACTAATAATACACGCACACAAATATATGCTAACAACCTTTACTGAACACAATAATATTGGTACCCTGTACCACACAGTTATATAGACCCCAACCTGATACTAACAGTGAGTTTCCCCAGAGTACACTGGGGGCCAGGCACCAATTCTCTGATGTCCCTTTCCCAATGTCAAGACCCACCCAAAGTGATGGAGATAGCGCTGTACCTGACTTTAAGCTGCCACAAGCTACAGTGAGGCGGGGCCTAACTGGGGCCTAACTGGGGCCTAAAAGGGGAGATCTGGCCTAGTCCAGGGGAGCACTGCTCCCTAGACACTATCTACTCCTCAGAGGTCCCTCTTCTGACTCGCGTGGTCTCCAGCGCACGAATTGTATCAATCCTTGGAGCAGGGGAATCCAGTCCTATGATTGGCTAAGCCTAGCCACCTGACTAACAGCCCCTATGCCTTCTGGGGGCTTTAGTCCTTGTCTGTACTTTCCTCCTAATGGCTGCCGCTCTGTCTGGCCCCACTGCACATGCGCAAGCCGTCTGCGCATGTGCGTGCACACTGAACATGGAATCGCCCTGCAAAGGGGCCGTCGGCGACACGGTCGCCTCCTCTGCCTTGCAACGCCTCCTGTGGCTATTGGCACCTGTGCCTGCCTCCCACACAACCTCCGGCGGTACTCGAGCACCTCCGCAACGGATTGGGAGGTAAGGGGCCCCAGGGGGAACCTCCGCTATACTTCCTACATTAGAAACATTAAAAATGTCTTTAAAAGATTTTTTTTTAAATGCTACAAGTATTTTCTCATAGTACAGAACTGATTTATTACAAACTGTTAACTGTGTTAACTGTCATCGATGTTAGTGCAAATGAAGGCCAAAGTGGGAACAACACCTATCCACAGTGCACTGTAGTTAATGCAGGGTTTTAACGATGCCTTAGTTAGGTCTGACCCTAATGTGACTAGTGACAGAAAGTCTTATTTTACTAGTGTTCCAAATGCTATATATATATATCCCCCCCCCAACTATACCTTTAGAAAACACATGGAGAGACACCTATGTACAAAAAGGAGCACAGCTGAGATTCCGGTGTGTTATCATTATATCGTTATATCGTTATATCGTTATATCGTTATATCTCTCTCTCTCTCTCTCTCTCTCTCTCTCTCTCTCTCTCTCCCCATATTTCAGGGTCTGGAGGGATCTAACGCCACCTTTTTGGTACGACAGGCATTACAAGCCATATTATTTGAGGCTAACATGGGGCAGTGCTCACTTGAGATGTTAACTAACTTAGCAAGCCTATGCAAATGAGATCACTAATGGCCATTGTTTTTGCATATAATTAGCTTAGTGAATTTGTGTTAACCTGAGGGAACATAACACATACATTACTGATTTTGATAACATGATGTTATGAGCCCTGGGTTAACGAAGGTCTGTGGATCTCGCCCTTAGTGTTGTCATCATAGATACTTCTATCTCCCTGTTATACAGTACATGAAATGACATACAAAGTTTTAACAAACTGAATAAAGTTTCCATTCTTAAGTCCCAACATCTGATAGCTTTATAGCAAATTAATGTTAGTAGTTGTCATTTAATGTGATGGGAAATGAAAAGCTGCTAAGGTACTGTATGCAAAACAAATATAACCTGAAAAACTCTATGCTCTTTACAACCTCCATACAGCAAAAGAAGGCACAATATAAATGACAAAACTGTGAGGGGAAGACTTATCACAGTGGATTGCAAGTCAGGTGGAATAAATACAGTATATTACAAATTCAACATTTTATCCATGGCAGGTATTTGCTACTTTAATTATACTGGATTTGTAGGAGGCCGAAAATGTTGTATAAAGACATATTATACATGAAAATATCCCCCCAAACTGGATTGGTGCTTTTTTTAAAAGCAGGCTAATAATCTAGTGCAAACCTTTTCCCGTTAGCATACAGTACATATACATTTCAGACATTTATCTGATAACCAGAATGTTTTGAACACAGATTTCGTGAGCACATCATACAAAGTATATGTACTGTAGCCCCGGTCCCCTTGGGCTCCTAGTCTATTCCCCTCACCTCCGCATTGCCTGCGAGTGTTGGCGGGTGGCAGTCGGGCGGAGGCGGCGGTGGGGTGCGTGTGGTGTGGAGCTGAAGTGGCGACCGGGTCGCCTGAGGTCCGCGGTGGCTCCCGTGCAGCTGTATGTGCTCGCACTGGCACAGTATGTTTCGCGCATACGCGGCCATAGGAGGTACGGTGGCCCTACCAGAAAACTTGTGCATGCGCAGAAGGACCCCGCGAGTGGTGGCCATTAGGTAGAGGGGCTCCGCAGGAATTCAAGTCCTATCAGGCATAGGGGCAGAAAACCAGGTGACCCCACACAGTCAATAGGGCTGCAACTTTCCTCTGCACTACAGAATATACATTTTGCATGCTCAGCCCATGCTAAGCAGTCGGAGCTGGGACAAGGACAGGGTACGAGGTATGTGCAGGGGTCTGTGACTCCTGCACTAGGCCAGTATCACCCCTGTTAGGCCCCAGCTAGGCCCCGACTCCCCTCAGCTTGTGGTTGCTGCAGGGACCGGCCCATAGGATAGGGACACGGTCCTGTAGAACCAGCATCAGTGAGGGACACAGACAGGATGCGGCGGCATCCGGGCCCTTGGTGGTCTGGGACCAGATCACCCCTGAAGAGACATTCACTGAGGTGGACACCTCACATGGAGATTCCCCCAAGAATGGACGCACCAGAGTTGCCAAGCTCAGTTTTGTCCGTGAACCACGTCGCAGGATACAGCGCGCCCGGGTGTGGACACACCCGGCAGGTACCTTCGTCATAGTGCACAAATACTCACAGTACAGTGGCAGCGTTGACCACACATAAAGGGTGGGGGCTATATCATTGTGGACACTAGGGTGGTTGAGTGCCCAAGGGCCTCATAAGGTACTGTGGGGACTGTGGACAAGAGTTGGAGACGTTGGTGGGTGGTTACGGCCATGTGCAGCTGGCGGGTAGCTGTAACCAGTAGCCAATATATATAGTAAACTGTTATTTTATGTTAGCAAAAGTGTGGTTATTGTGTGAATATATATGTGTACATACATATGGGTCCTGCAATGGGCAAATCCACATTGTAGGATGCGTTACAGGTGGAGGCGCTGATGAACATTGTTTCCGGATACACCCCAGGCTCCCTGCAGCAGAGACTCAGACTACCTCTGAGCCACAGGTATTGCACCACACATGCTGTAGTCACATCACCACACGGAGGGTGGGGGAAACATGTGTTACATATGTTTCCACAGTGTTAATTTTTTGTGCTTTATTATCATTCATATAATGTATATAATATAAACACCAATCAATGACAAATTATTCTCTTATATATTACATATATATTTAAAAAAAATATATATTAAAAATATATATATATTATATATACAGTATGTTTCAATCCATGGAGTTAAAACTAACACTTTCCAATTAGCATCTTAGACTCTACTACTGTATAGCATACATGACAAAAGTATTGGAAAAAGATTGTTAATTTGGAAATACATTAACATGTATTGGTGAAAGATAAGCTATTTTTCTAATGACACATTCTCTGCAGATGTCACTGGTAGCTAACGTGCTAATTAAGTCTCACATTTTACATGCAGCATTGGGAAATGAGAGACATACAGTACAGTTTTTTCCTCTGTGCTGCTAATGCATTCTTTTTTTACTCAGTTTTGTTAGGACAAACAGAAGATATAATAATATTCAAAAGAACCTCTTTAGGCCGTGCTTATAGTGACGGCGATGCAAATTCGCCCAAAAACAAAAGCATTGTCGCCGCCGCGTGCGCTTATAGTATTTTACCAGGAAGTAATACATTGAGAGTTACCTCTCGTTTTCAAGTATGTCCTGGGCACAGAGTAAAACAAATAATACATGGTTTCAAGTACAGTTACATAAATGAACAGGGTATACATTATATACAAGACATTGCGTGCACAGTTAAAGAAAATATATATTATGAGCATATGAAACAGTTACAGACCAGGTTAAAATGTGAGACAGCCTTAGATTTGAAAGAACTTAAACTGGTGGTGGATGTGAGAGTCTCTGGTAGGTTGTTCCAGTTTTGGGGTGCACGGAAGATGAAGGAGGAACGTCCGAATACTTTGTTGAGCCTTGGGACCATGAATAGTCTTTTGGAGTCTGATCTCAGGTGATAAGTGCTGCAAGTGGTAGGGGTGAGGAGCTTGTTCAGGTAGCTCGGTAGCTTGCCCATGAAGAATTTAAAGGCAAGACAGGAAAGGTGGAAAGGTGAACTTTGCGCCTAGACTCGAGTGATGACCAATCTAGTTCTTTGAGCATTTCGCAGTGATGTGTATTGTAGTTGCATTGGAGAACAAAACGACAAATTGAATTGAAGGGGGTGTCAAGTTTGCTAAGGTGGGTTTGAGGAGCCGAGCCATATACTATGTCTCCATAGTCAATAATTGGCATTAGCATCTGCTGTGCGATACGCTTTCTGACCAGGAGATTTAGGGAGGATTTGTTCCTGTAAAGTACCCCTAGTTTGGCATAGGTCTTGGTTGTCAGGGTATCAATGTGCATCCCGAATGATAAGTGGGAGTCAAACCATAAGCCCAGGTATTTAAAACTAGTGACAGGTGTTAGGGTGGTGTTAGCGTTGGTTCTAATCAGGAGCTCAGTCACTGGAAGCTTTACAAATTTAGTCTTGGTCCCAAATACCATTGTTACAGTCTTGTCAGTGTTTAAAAACAGCTTGTTTTGGGAAATCCAGTTTTCGAGTCTCAAAAAGTCAGACTGAAGTATGTGTTGAAGGTCAGAGAGGCTATGGCTGTGTGCATATAGGATTGTGTCATCTGCATACATGTGTATTGAGGCTTCCTTACAAGCTGTGGGAAGATCATTAATGAACACTGAGAAGAGTAGGGGCCCCAGAACAGAGCCTTGCGGGATACCACAGGTGATATCAAGGGGGTTGGAGTTAGAGCCTGAGATGGACACATGTTGGGATCTTCCTGATAGGTAGGACTGAAACCAGTTTAAAGCATGCTTCCCTATTCCAGAGCTCTGGAGTTTGTTAAGCAGGATAGCATGATCAACTGTGTCAAAAGCCTTTGCAAAATCTAGGAATACTGCACCAGTGAGTTGTCCCCGTTCCATTCCACACTGGATTTCATTGCAAACTTTTAGCAGGGTAGTTACGGTGGAGTGTTTGGGACGAAACCCAGATTGGAATTGGCTAGGGAAATTTGTTTTGGTATAGAAATCGGTTAATTGGGAGAGGACACATTTTTCCATGACTTTGGATAGAATTGGGAGAAGTGAGATTGGCCTGTAGTTTGAGACAGTGTTTTTGTCCCCACTTTTGAAGATTGGGACAACTCTGGCAGTTTTCCAGGTCTTAGGGATATGGCCTGCAGACAGGATAGAGTTGACTATGGACGCAATTGGTTTGGCAATGGCTGGGGCACCAAGTCGTAGGAACCTAGATTGTAGTAAGTCGGGTCCACATTGGCTGCTTAGTTTTAGTTTGAGGAGCGCTTGTATAATCTCCTCTTCAGATACTGGGCCAAATTGAAAATTGTGGGCAGTGTTGGGAGAGGGTGGGACTGTAGGGGTACTCCTAGGATGAGATTCAGGTTTGTGGTTTGTGCTGCGTTTCGCTAATAAGTTAGTGGCACACCCCACAAAGTAATCATTGAATGCATTTGCAATGTCAGTGGGGTTTGTCAGAGTAATATCCCCCTTAGTGATATTACTTGGTTGTTGATGGTTAGAAGGCTGGAATATATTGCTGATAACCTTCCAGAAGTTAGCTGGGTTTGATGTCTTCTGGTGGAGATTGTCAGAGTAATATTGTGCTTTTGCGTGCCTTGTTTGCCTTGTGCACATGTTCCGCAGGCATCTGTAGTGATTGAGATCCTTGGTAGTGCCAGTTACTTTGTAGCTTTTCCACAAGGCATCCCTGAATTGGTAGAGTGCTATAAGGTCAGTTGTAACCCATGGAAGGTGGGCCTCCTGTACCCTTATTTTGCGTAGTGGAGCATGGGTATCGCAGAGTTTTAAGAACTTGGATTGGAAATAGTTGAGTGCAGAATCAGGGTCGGGAATTAAATCGATTCTGTGCCATGGGCAGTTGGTAAGGTCATCCAGAAACTGTTGTGGGTTAAAGTTTTTAAATGTTCTAGTGAGGAGAACTTTAGGGCTTGAATGGGGCGGTTTAATTTTCCTTACACAGTACACTATTGCATGGTCACTGAAAATATCAGGAAGGATGCCAGAGGATTGGATTCTGCTGGGGTTTGAGGAGAGAATCCAGTCTAGCAAGGAATGGTTATGCGATTTCAGGTTTATCCGTGTGGGTTGGGAAATGAGTTGCGATAGGTTAAGTGACTTGAGTTGTATCTGGATTTTGTGGTTTTTAGGGTCAAGCCAATTGAAGTTGAAATCCCCAAGAACTAGCAGCTCACTCTTCTCATTCAGAGAGGAAATGGAGCCAAGAAATTGGGTGATATCAGTCAGGGATTGTAGAGGGGCTTTAGGGGGGCGGTAGATGCCAGCAAGCAAGATGGGGTTAGAAAAGGGGAGGCAGATTTTGCCAACTAGAATTTCAAAAGAGTAAATTGTAATGTGTCTGCAATATAAAATAACACCCCTCCTCCTCTCTTTGACCTATCTCTCCTAAAAATGGAGTATCCCTGAATGGCAATATTTGCATCAGGGGTTTTAGGGGATAGCCATGTTTCCATAAGAACGATGGCTTTTGGTTTATGCATAAGGCACCATGCCCTTAGTTCGTCCAGTTTGGGCAGCAGGCTCCGGATGTTTATATGGGCGACAGATAGCCCTTTTTGGAATTTAAAGGTGGAATTCTCAGGGGCATGGGACAGAGCTGAAATGGGAGGACCTGGGTTAGGTTCAATATCACCTGCTAAAGAGAGTAATAGTATGAGTAGAAATTTGGGTAGTTGTTTGCAAGTTGTAGATTTGTGATGTTTGCCATTTGAGTGAGCAGTGGTTGGTGTGCTGGTTTTTAGAGTTCTCCACCAACATTCAGTAGATAGTGCAAGGCTTCTGAGTAGTCCAGGGTGTATGGTGATGTTGGGTGTGGGCCAGGATGGAGGAGTTTGTGGTGGATAGAGGGAGTAACATCTCCATGAGGCCAGGGGAAAGAAAACAGTTAAAATACATAGCAGGTTCATGATGCCAGAGGTAGGCAGTGCTGCAAGGAGCTGTTGTGAGCAGAGTGAGTATGAGCAGACAAAACAGCAGGTGTGTGCCTGTTCCTTGTCAAATGTTTAGCTGTATTGCAATGCTAGAGTCAGTTCAGGGTTTCAGTGTATTGTGCAGTCAGTTTTGGGAGAGGCTGCAGTAAATTAATTGTAAAGGGGTTGGGGGTTGAAATAGGCAGATTAGCAAGCTTGGGATCATAGTGTGATCTGAATAGCTTACCGTTTGTTGTCTAGAGTAAAAGAGTGTGCAGTAGATTCAGTCCCCAGTCATCTCTAGTCAAACTGTAGTCAAACTATATTTATCACTTAAAAAGCTCACTGCCTAATGCCTCACTGCCTAATGCAGTTCCTGCCCAATGCAGCAAAGGTGTTGGTATTATACAGAAAAATCAGTCACATGACCCTCCCCCTCCCTAATAAATCAGCTTGTTCCATTTGGTCAATTAACAGCACAGAGTTAAGAGGAAAAAAAAAAAAAAACTTTTTACATTCAAACATACTAACTTATATCAATTCTACAAGGCCACAGTCAGGCTTTTACACAGGATTTGCACAGCATCAGGAACATACCGGTGAGACTTTCAAGCAGTGGCCACCTCTTGGGCGGCAAGATCACAGGCTTCTCTGGCAGACCGTTTAGTGGTTTGTTAACGCGTTGAACCTCTTGCCGTACCGAGTCCTCCAGGCATGAGTTCGGGTCACGGTGCGGAGGGGGAGAGGAGGCGGAGGAGGGCGGCCAGGCTTTGTGGTGGCGCGGTGTGATCCGCCGCCCTGGCAAGGTGTGATCCGCCGCCCTGGCAAAACTGCGGGAATCCTGCGATGCCGCCGACTGGCAAAACATAACTTTCGCCGGTGGCGACGGCAACGCGATGGGCAAAGCCTTAGAGCTGAAATGCCTATAACAGGTCGTCTCTCAGAAATATAAAATCCATAAAGAATTTCATGTGGCACAGTTTAGAACTCAGTCAGGCACAGGAAATGGCAAAAACAATAGTTATATGTTTGAGCAATGATTAGTTTTCTCTGAGTTTTAATAATATTCATATACAAGTAGTATCCTGAATTAATGGGGCGTTGAGTCGGCCGACGAGGGAGAAGATGGGGGAAATAAGGATTTTGCGCCGCTACCGCCGCTGTAATGTATGTATTCATCAAGTCCTAGTTAGTGCACCTGATCCAGCGTTAACTCGCCTTTACGTGAATGCAGGGGGGCCCTGGAGCTGAACTGCACTATTATGCTATGGGGAACCTTCTGTTCCCTAGTTACTTACCTGTTTAGTTGTTGGTGTTTTAACTCTCTTTAGGAAAATAAAAAAATAATTTTTTTTATTGACATTATGGCTTCCTACAGGATGACAGCAGAGCCCATCTTTAAATGTCCAGTGAGACCGACAACTAAACCTATAAACATCTTGGAAACCCGGGGGTCACCAGAAGTAAAATAGTATGGTTCAGCTATTGAAAACACCCTGCGGCTCCCATGCTATTGTAACACCTCTATCCCACCCGGCTCACAGAGAAAGAGTGTACATAAAATATGGTGTAGCAGCCTGTGCACCACTGACAGGGTTTTGTACCAGCTCCCAGGTGTAACGTAGCTCAGGTTCTCTTTCTTCTCTCAGGTTATCTCTCCGTGGGTTCAGGCCTTGGCTGTAGAGGAGTGGCAGCACAAAAATAGGAAAAGGGTGCCAGGAACTTTTAAACATGATGATCTTTTTTGATGATCATGATGACAGGTTTTCATCTCCTACTCAGTTGTCATTCGTCTTACGGTCTCACATCGGTAGAAGTCTATTATCTGGACCCTACTTAACCCACACATAGCACCCACTTCCAGGACCCTACTTAACCCTGGATACAGACTGTTATCTCACCCAATGAGGAGTGCTGCAGTATAGGCCCCACCGGAATCTAGAACCTGGGTATCATCACCGAGAAGTCTGGTTACAGAGGAGCTCTCCTCCTTTAATCCCATGTGGTGCAGACTTCCTCCTTATCCCTTGTGGCACGGGGCCCAACACTGAGTAGGTACCTCCCTGCCTGGAATTCAGTGACGGCTGCTTTGGGTGTATTCCCTGGAGTCCCCCTAGATAGATGGGATCTAATGCAGTAGGGAACTCCTTTTGGGTCCCTCTCCCCCTGGCTGGACAGACTAGACTGGAACAGAACTGAACTGTAAAAGGGCCGATCCCAAACGTTTATATCAGGAGATTTGAACAATCATATTTCCCCAGATACTGGGCAGAGCTAATTTACTACATGTCAATCACAGACATGTGACCTCCCCAGCATCTTACAACACATCACCAGGCAGAACATGTGCTTGGAAGTGCAACATTGTAACTGAGTATGGAGACTGACTCACATGTACAGCCTTGTGCCAGCTGTTAACTCTGGCACTGCCATCAGCTGCCAGCTGACATGAGGGTATAATTTAACAAGGGCGCTACACTATAAAATAGAAAGTAGGCAAAATATGGGGGGATTGCTGCTTTAAGTGTAGAGATTCATCGAAAGAAAGATAAATGACTGCAATTAGTGACACTTGATGGCTTGATTTATGTTGAGATCTGAAGAGAAGTATGAGATCTCAATTGCCAATGTTTAAAATAAATCTGTGACAAACACTTATATTTGCCTGTGTAATTACAGCAGTACTTGTAAAATAATCCACTTTCTAATGCTTGCATATGATATATTTTTTTATTTATTTTTTTAAATTACCGAGCACTAGTTATATGGAGATTGGGGAATAAACCTTTTGACAGATGTTATTAGAATTCTCTACTTTGCTGTGGGATCTTAGAAGATGTACTAGAGCCGTTACATGGTAAATCTTTTAGCTTCTGTAGTTAAGAGTACTGTGCAAAAAACACTGCACCAGGGGTCATTAAAACACTGTGTCAGGAAATTACATTAGGAAGTTGCTAGGAAATTACATGCTGCTGCTAAAAAACCTTAACATTGGAAGATGATGTTGCTCACTGTTGACTTCATATTGTACATTAAGTGCTAAAATGCATATTACATTAATTGCCCAAAAAAATGATTGATCCCCGTGTAGGGAATCTACCTGTGCTGCGTTAGGGCTGTTATATAGTGGCCGCACGCGCTCCGCCGTATAAATGGCACTTATAAATGGCTGTGGTTAGTCAGCCTTTCTAAAATAGGGCCGTGCGCACGGCAGTGAGCGTTGAGCCGGCCGACGAGGGAGAAGATGGGGGAAATAATGATTTAGCGCCGCTACCGCTGCTGTGATGTATGTATGTGTGTGTGTGTGTGTGTGTGTGTGTGTGTGTGTGTGTGTGTGTGTGTGTGTGTGTGTGTGTGTGTGTGTGTGTGTGTGTGTGTGTGTGTGTGTGTGTGTGTGTGTGTGTGTGTGTGTGTGTGTGTGTGTGTGTGTGTCAAAGCTGCACAATAGAATTTTTTTTTATTTCTACGTCTTTTTTTTTTCATTTCATATATTTTTTAAATCACACAATCTATACATACACATATACACTCACACACATATACATATACGCACACATACACACACATACACACACATTACCTTCCATCCCAGTCGCTCACAGCATACACACAAAAAGCGTGCGTCACGTGCATGCGCTTTCGCACAGGCACGTGCGTGCGCACGGCCGCACACACTATATTACAGGCCTAAGCCTGAGTGACTCACCACTGGGGGCCTGGGGTGATTACTTTAGTTTGATACACAACGCTTCAACCTGCGAGAGATCCTAACGTTGTAGGATTGCACCTCACAGGTAGGGTTGCCAGGTGGCTTGTCCAAAAATACTGGACACAATGGTAAAAGATGCCCCCCCCCTCAAACACATACAACAAATACCCCCACGCCCCCCGAATACATATAAAAAATACCTAAACACCCACTGAATACATGTAAAAAATACCCCATGCCCCCGAATACATATAAAAAAGTGTGTTTGCCGAGCATGCACATTTTAAGTGAAACTTCTTTGTCTTTTGTCACTGTTTTGTCAAAGAAATTGTAAGTGTGATGTTTTTAATTAAAAATAAAAACACAATTTCAGTGCTTAGTGTAGTGCTGACGGTTATTCTAACACAAACCAGTGGCAATCGCCAAAAAGACCCAGGTACATGCTGGGTACATGCTGGGTCGTGTTTAAGACATTTCTGTATGCCCTGGTAGGTTTGGGCTATTATTCTGTCCTCCTTCTGTGCAATAATCCCTGGTAAGGGCAGGTTTGCCAGGAGTTAAAATGGGTTCTCCACACTCACTGCAGATCAGTGAGGCAGAGAAAGCAGTGCAATCAGGCCTGTGTCCAATAAGGGACAGGGGTGGGCTCTTGTTGTATCTGTCTTAATGATCTGCATTTCCTGTATTGAGTCAGTTGCTCCTACCCTGAGAGGAGCTGAGTCTTACCTAACCGAGCTGTCAGGGACCTGGCAGACTTGAGGCCCTCCCCCTGGGAAAGACTGGTAGACTGTTCCCACTACTCTGATAGTGGGTAGTGGAAGAGCTAGGCCTGCTTCCAGGGCCCTGACTGGGAGTGAAAGGCCAGGATCATTCTGAGAAGTACTGATGTGTTACTGTGTTCCTGAACTGCTGTGTTACTGTGTTCCTGTACTGCTGTGTATGCTATTCCAGTGAATGCTGTTGGTGCAATAAAGTGTTCCTGATTATAAAGAAGCAGTTGTGAGCCTGGAATCTCTCATCCCTGAGTGGGACGTTCTATTCCAGGGATTCCACCCCATATCCTGGGGCCTGCAATAGATGAAGGCACTGTCACCATGAGTACGTACTGGGTATGTCCCCAGAAGCCTGTCCTGACCTTCCCCATAATACCATCAAGCGGGAGACTCAGGAGTCCTGTAAGCCAGCAGGTGCGCCACACTATTATGCCTTGTAACCAGAGCAGCATTTCCCCTAGGAGACCCTATTTGCGATTGGGTGGGGGAAGACCCGTTACATCTGCATTGACTAATGTCCCATTAGATTAACAGCGGGGGTCCCTGGCAGTCCCATTCAAACTGAATGGGACTGCCAGGGACCCCTGCTGTGTTAATCCGATGGGTCATTAGTCAATGCAGAAATGCCTTAAACTTGCCTTAAACTAGCCAGGTTACACCCAGCATGTACCCAGCATGTAACCGGGCTAGTTTAAGGCAAGCCTTAGATTACTCGTTGTCTATCTGTAGAATGCGTGTTTTAGCTATTTGAACTTCTATATTTATAGTAACTGTGAATTCCTTGTTTGTGTTAGTGTGTGTGTGTGTGTGTGTTAGTGTGTGTGTGTGTCAGTCAGCTCAAATGCTGTGTCCCTTCATATCCATTCACGTATGCAAAGAGGTAACCATGCAGGGGAAATATAAAGATTGACAGTATAATCCTAATGTACCAATGTCCATTGAGTTGACGCTTGACTCCCTAGACATATAGGTGAGGGTGTCATCCAATAGCCTCTCCTTGGGAAATGCCAATAAGTAAAAGGTACTCACTGTTAATCCCCTGCAGGTCCTCATGCGTGCCACCACATCCAGAGTCCAAGAATGTGAAGAGATATATTGCGTGGTGCACAGCAGCAGCAAGACACAGGTCATCTGGCCATAAAAATATTCTTTATTGCAACTGCCTTAAAAAACGGTAAAGTACAACCCTCCTATGCGTTTCGTGCTATGGGCACTTTATCTCAGTCCTCATAGGTCCAGGAGCCGTATTGGCTATTGCACACTGTCACGGCAGACCAGGAACTTACACCTTTATACCGGGATCATACAGTATCACTGGGCAAAACCAAGAAGTCAAACAAATTGTCATTTATTCCATAGAAACAGACGTACACACAATGGGGTACAAATAACAGGAGAAAACACTCTGACTGGGGTATCTGGGCTAAAAACTAACCTTTCCTAACGCAGATAGTCCATAAAACAAAGTCTTTAGGTTACCAGGAGTTACCCGCAAAAGTCCTGGAACTTAATTCGGTAGAGTTACCAGACGCCACCGCTGTATCTCTTCCGGAGCTGCCAAAATCCCTTGACCGGTAGATACTACCAAACGTCCTGGCACTCTTTTCGGCGTGTAGTTCCAGCCGCGACCACTACGTTGTCTTTTCAGAACTTGGCTCCAAAAAGTAGGACTTTGAAAATTCCTTGCCTTGAAATTTCGGAAGTCGGCTCGCGTCTATTTCTCCAAGAGCATCTTTTGGTGATTTCAAATTTGCTGCTGCTGTCTTGGTGCTTAGAATCTAAGGTCTGGGTTGGCTGCTGGTTTTTTTTTTATAGCATTTCAGATTCATTCAGAAATACTACAACCAATCCGAGCCTGGGAACTTTACCACATGTTAATTCAAGCTCCCCATTTTATCTGTCAGGCATCTTGCATTAGCAAGCATGCATTAATGTTTTTTTTCAGCCTGAACTATTATCTTATCTGCTCCTTCCTTTCTGCACCAACTTGGTTTAGTCTTTAGAACTATTATCTGTATTTACTATGGGTGTCTCGCTGCTTGTCAAACTTGCACTTGCCCCCATTCTAACTCCATTACCCCTTGTTTCCTCATCTATTCTATTTAGTTTGTTATCTGTTTCATTCCCCTCTCCCCTCCCCCTGCCCCCGCCATCCTAGTTTAAAATCTCCTCCAACCTTTTTAACATTCTCCCCCCTAGCACAGAAGATCCCTCTTCATTGAGGTGCAATCTGCCCCTAGAATAAAGATGGCACCTCTCAGAAAAGGAGTCCCAGTGCTCTAAAAACCCAAAACCTTCCTTCCTACACCATTTTCTTAGCCATGAATTAACCTTCCTAATCTCTGACTGTCTCCCTTCGGTAGCGGATGGCACTGGTAGTATTTCAGAAAATACTACCTTGGATGTCTTTGCCTTAAGCTTTTGGCCTAGATTCCTCAAATCATTTTTTAGGACCCTCCATCTTTCTCTAACTTTGTCATTGGTGCCAACATGTACCAAGACCACCGGGTCAATCCCAGCCCCTCCCAACAATCTGTCTACCCGATCCACAATGTGACGAACTCGAGCACCCGAGAGGCAACAAACTGTTTGGTTCATGCGGTCATGAGGCTGTCTCACACTTTAATCTGGTCTGTAACTGTTTCATACGCTCATAATATATATTTTCTTTAACTGTGCACGCAATGTCTTGTATATAATGTATACCCTGTTCATTTATGTAAGTGTACTTGTAACCATGTATTATTTGTTTTTCTCTGTGCCCAGGACATACTTGAAAACGAGAGGTAACTCTCAATGTATTACTTCCTGGTAAAATATTTTATAAATAAATAAATAAATGGCAACAGATTGCCCTATTTATCTTCCCAATAATGGAGTCCCCTACCACCACAATCTTTCTTGGTTTCTGAGCATCCTGAGTCCCCTCTGTGCTTTGGGAACTATTCCCCTGGCTGCTAGAGGTATAATTCTCCCCCAGCCTTGCCATTTCTGCCTTGACACTCCCAATATCTTCACTCAATATGACAAATCTATTGGGATGGGTCAGCTCAGAACTGGCCTGCCTCTTCCTATTGTCCCTGCTTCCCCTTCTAACTGTTAACCAGCTACCTACCTGCTCCTCACTAACAGTGCCACCATCTGCACCCCTAGCCAAAGCAAGGGCCTGCTCAGTGAGCACTAAACCCCTTTCAAGATTGTCAATGTCCCTCAATATTGCAAGTTTCCTCTTCAGATCAGCAATCTCCAACTCTATAGAGACCACCCACTCACACTTCTCTCAACGGTATGCTCCTTGGAACAGCTGCTCCAAGTGCACATACATGTGGAAAGATGTGCATTGAGTGGCATTTTCAATCCTGCTCATTCTAGCAACTATGAAGTTTATAAGTACTAACAATAAACTGTACTTCAATATACTATACCTTGTTTAACCCCTTTCTTGTTCAAACTCCTTCTGGTTCTAGCTGAACACTTAATACAACCAGCACTTGAAATCAACCAGTCACACAGATCAGTACACGCAAGCTCCAACATGTTAGACAAGTGAGGCTCCCAAATGAGGGACAAACTTTTTAAGTGGAATTCCAACCAGGGTGCAAAGGACTATGAGAGGAAAAAAGAAAACTAAGGGACAGACAAAGATTACATCAAGCAATAGATCAAATTCATCTCCCTGAGTCTAATGATGGCACTAATTATTTAGCCAATTTCAATCTATCGGATTTCTAATTAAATGATCATCATATCTCCCTGCTTACGAAAGATCTCTCATTTTGTCCTATATCTGCACTGAATGGGTAAAAGATTAGAACCTATTTGCAAGAAAATTATTAGTACATAAACATCATCAAAAGAAATATAATCAGACTATGGGGATTAATGGCCTGACTGGTAGCTATAGGGTACACTTTGATGATCTGATATCTCTTCTCAAAGATAACGAGAGGACAAATAAATTGATTGGACATGGTCCGTTTACTGTATAAAAGTCCATTTACCCCTGCGATAAGTTCAAACCCACACATTGATCTTTTGGTGGAGTGTGTCACAAGAGATCTTTACCAATTGAAAACTGGTCTACGCTTTATGAAAAACTTGACAATAGATGAGCAGAAATCATTGAAATAATTAAGTCATTTAACTGACCTAACTATCTAAGCTTTGTATAAAGGTGGCAATATAGTTATACTCAAAACTGAGAACTATGTCAAAGAGAATTTGAGACTCTTAAGTGACAGGAACTTCTATACAGTACTGACAAAAGACACTACATTTATCTTAAAAAATGAGCATTTAGCAATATTACAAATGGGCTTGTTGCAGAACGTTAAAGGCAAAAAGAATGTTATTACATGAACATTATACTGTATATCCAACTATAGCTACATTTTACACCCTTCCCAAGTTTCTCAAAAATCAGAAATGTCCACCTGGGAGACCCATAGTTTCAGGTAACGGGAGCTTAATGAAAAGTTAAATTATCTATCTCAACAAAATATTTAAATCATTTGTCATCAGCCTGCCGTCATAGGTTAAGAACATAAAGATTACGTTACAGAGATTGAATAGTATCTCAATTCATAAAGATACTTACCCAGGTTGAATCTCTTTACGGAAGTGTCATCCATACTATTGAGCTCACAGTGCCATTATTTCCAAGAAACATGGGGTTTACATTTAAAAACACACACTGATTTTGTGATTAAGCTTCTGGACATTATCCTAACACATAATTATTTCATTTTCAATGTAAAATACTACAAACAGATATGGGGGCTGGCAATGGGGACATCATGTGCCCCTACCTATAGTATACCAACTTATATCAAGGGTGATGGGAGGATCAATGTGTATCCAATAGTGACCTGGGCAAATACATAGACCATATTGATCTATGGATCCACTACATTGATGATGTGCTGTTAATCTTCAATGTACACAAGATCTCCTTAATGAGTTTGTAGAGACTATGAATAACACTATTCTACATTTTAAATTATCTACATAAACCTTTGAAATCAACAAGAAACAATCAGCATTTTAGACTTAAAGATTACAAAAGGGGAATATGGCAGCATTAAAGCCATGGTATTGAGAAAGAATACTGCAATGAATAACCTGTTGCTAGCTGAGAGCCAACATCTGATAAACCTGGATCAGTGATAAAGACTGGACAGTATCTGAGACTTTGGAGGAACTGCTCGTATGAGAAAGAATTTATGCAACAGTCTTCTTATCTGAGGAATAGATTTCTCAAAAGGGGCTACACGGCTAGTAACTTGATAGTAACTTGTAAGAGGCATATACATGAGCATTGAACTCTAGCTGCTGGCTGACAAAGATATATCTGAAAAGCCTAAATTAATAAGATGCATCAGCACTTATAATAGAGGTGGTGTGATATCAAGTGCATCTTTTAAACACATTGGTACATGTTACTTTAGTGATCATGATCTGAAAGAGGTCTTTTGTCGAAGTCTCAACATGACAAATAGGAGCTCTCATAATTTAAAGGAGATACACTAGGGTCATATAGATGCAGCATGTGCAAAGCATGCTCTGTATACAAACAAGTAAGACATTTTAGGACACATACAACAATGAACAGTTTCTAATAGAAACATTTTAGCAACTGTTAAACCACAGGTGTTGTTTTTCTCATTAACTGCACCTGCGGCTTAAAATATGTAGGGAAAACTACAAGACAGTTATAAAGGGGAGTAAACTCTGTGAGGAATGAATTGGAGACCCCAATGGCTAGACATGTGAATACAGTATGTTTCATTATGAAGAAATGCCCATCAGGTCTTAACAATGGATTTATGTATAGTCCATTCATTTAGCTCCATAATTAATTAATCATGAGGTTCGATATAGAATTAATACTGTGAGTGAATATATTTCCTCTATATTATAAACAGTAGCTCTATAATATTTGTGTTTAAGACACTTAAGACTCATTGCAGTTTATTTGTTAATAATTTATTATCTTATCTGCTTAATTTTTGTTTAATTGTAAATCATCATGTACAGACACATGTAAACATAACCCACCTTATGCAGTGTAAATAGAGCATACAAATAGTGACATAAATGATCAATAAATTGAATGAAAGGGTAAACTTCTCAGACCCCTGTGGATCTTCATAACAATCAAGATAGGTATAAATACCGCTGCTTGAATGGAAGGTGTCTCCTATTTTTCCCTGCCAAATCTCCTGGAAGGAGTGAAATGCATGTTGGGCCATTGCATAGTGTGTAGTGTGTGTGATGTCAGTGACATTAGTCACGTGATGCAAAGTTGATGAGGTCATCAGCGGTAGCTGCTCACATGTTAGCTAAGTGTCTTGCAGCATCCTTACACTCCATTAGGTAGGCTAAAAATCAGCTACCAGATACATCAGACGGTTATGGTATTCTCTGATGAGGCTAGGTTATCATGAGGGGTGGGAGTAAGAAAGCTTCACTGTTGTTAAAAACAAAAGATAATTCTGAATATATGATTGGCAACCTAGATTCTAACTGCACGTGGTGAGGCTGAGTATCATAGAAAATATACCAATGTTCAGAACTGACAGGGGAATATATGACTAGGGAGTAACCTAAGGGATTTGCCTGTACCTCTAATGTTTGGTTAACTATAGTGAGTCAGCCAATATATATATTTATGAGCTAGACACTTACCTGATTTACTGCAACCTGTAACGGAGTGCTCACCACAAACAAGGCGTGACCATGAGGCCGAGGTGGTGATTAGATATTACACCAACACACAGCCACGTGGGTGTCTTTGGGGTGTAGATTGGTCGAGGTAGCCGGGTCGGGGTAGGAGAGGTCTGGATGTCAGTAATACTTGCCAAGGTCGGTGTTAGAGACTAGCGGATCGTAGGAGGTACTCAGCCGTGGTCTGGATTGGAGAGAGGCAGATCGTCGTGGTACTTTGTCAAGAGAGGATCATCGAGAGAGGAGCATTGGAGAGGATCATCGAGGTACTTTGTCAAGGTCGGAATGGAGATGTGTGGATCATCGTAGGTAGCTGGGGTCAGGAGAACAGAAAAACATAGTACGGAGGAATAGCTAAGGTCAGGAGCAAATATCAGGAAGCACGACAAGACTGTGGAGGCAAGACAGCAGTGAACACTTCGTATGTAGGAAGCTTTATGCTCAGCCAATGAACCAGTGGGATGGCTGAACATATATGTCTTAAGGCATACAGTATAAGGTCGCAGCATATACTGGGACCAATGAAGACAAGGTGCGAGGGGGCGCATCAGGAGCACCTGCTGTGATTGGCTGAAGAGGTGCAGGAGACAGGTATGGGAAGGTTAACTGACGGAGATTGGTGATGCGGGTACCTGCGTGTGTAGAGCACTTATCCCGCATGCACATGGCGTGCTGATCATGCCCCCATGCTGGCACAACCTGGAGACGGGGCCAGAGGAGTCTGCATTCATTCTTGCATGTGACGCGTGTGCCTGTAGACTGACAGCTGGTAGATGGCCCAGGTGACATACCGCAGGAGGTGGGGAAAGTGGAGCACCCGATAGTGGGCTGAGGTAAGCAGGAAGCGTGCCGAGGTTAGCGAGACTCACGGATCCTTATACAACCATTTTGTCAGGAATAATCCTGGCACAGTTTAGGAGTTCTTCCTCTCCCCTTCTGTTCCTTGTCTGTCCACTGGGTGTGCTGCTGTTTCTTTCTGCTCTGGGTTTTTCTCTGTCTGTCTCCTCTAGGGTGCTCTTGTCTTCTATCTCTGCCTGCCTTATAGTTTCCTGTTTCCTGAACCTCTTTACCTTTGCTTTGTTTGTGTCCAGACTCCTTCTGCCCTGATCTGATCTGTTTCCGTTTTGTTCCTGTTTGACTCCTGGTAACATTATTAAAGGCCCTTGCTTATGAACTAGCTAGTACCAGTCTTTTTTCTGCTACCCAGTCCTTCTCTCATGCCAAGTACTGCTTCCCTATCCTGTTCCTGCTTTCCTGCCCCCTGATCTGGACCTTAACCTATGACCCCGATGATCCATGCCTGCCACCTGTCCTGGACCCCTACCTATGACCCGAAGATCCTTGCCTACCCCTACTGTTCCGGCCATCGAGGTCCTCTCTGCTCGTGTAGTCCATGACACATATACATTCTTGAAAGTGAAAATAATATCACTGCATCTTCTCCTTACAATTTCCTAACAATGGAGGCTCAGTATGCTTTCACATCCTAACTACTTAATTATCCCTCTATAGGTTATTGACACATATTTTAAACAATTATTGATTAGAGTCTGCACTTTGAAGAATACATCTCTCCGGATCACAACATTATTACAATGATAAGATAATATAATGTGTAATCAGTGGTGCAGAAGAGAACAGGAGCCTTGAAACATTGCTTGAGTATTTCAGTCTATAGAAATGTGAGTCTTCCTTTGTATTCATCTGGATGTAGAGACGTAACTAAACAAAGTTTCTTCTGTACCACTCATACAAATTAAACTGAGGCAATGCATAAGCAGCACATCCGAGAGGAGACGAGTGAGAGGACTGACATGACCCAACCCATCGAAATCGGACGTGAATCCTTTGGAAGAGTCACAAGGGCGCAAGGAAGAGAAAAGTTTGGAATGCCTCAGCTGTTGTTGCCTGCAAGCTCTGAATAAAAGAAAAAATAGTGTATATAGCGCTAAAAATAACAAATAATATTATGGTGCAATATAGTGAACCACAAAGAGTTATAACATATACGATAATAACTAAATAAGGCAAGGCTGCCAGGAAATAAACTAACCCAAACACAGTTAGTACAAAGCACAGAAAAAAAAAAACAATACAGACCGGCGCCTCAATGTCCAAATGGAAAATGATAAATGAGTCCAAGGATGTGCTGCAATGTCCAATATAGATGATCCAGTCTTTAGACAGCAGGCTCCACAGCAGCAACCAAGATATATAATGCAGGGAAGATAAAAGGAGAAATCATAGCATAACAAGGTATGAACAAAACATATAACACACATACACAGACACACAAACACTTATGACCATAACAGATAGGCTGACTAATAACAGAGAATTTATTAAACAAATATAAAAGGCAGAGAACTAACGGAGCAGGTCTAGGATCTGGTGTGTAAAACCGGAATCCTACTTACAGGAAATCCAAAGGTAATAGGCAGTGGTGTATATCAAGTGATGTCTGGCAGCAGGTAATGGTGGACGCGTGGCACGTGGCGCTTCAGGGGAGGCTGCAGGCACCTCTTCCGATCAAAGTCAGATTGCGCGTCACTGCAGACCACTTCTCGCGATGCCTCCCGTCCGCGACGGAACTACGTCACGCTAGGTAAAACCGCTTGCCGAACTCGCTTCTCCTGCTTTCTGAAGAGAAAAGGCTCCTGTGTGCTTCCTCCACCACTTTATTTCTTCATCATCTCTTTCCCGGAAGTGGAGACACTGACTACATCCAGGTCACAGCTCTGTGTCCTACTGCGCATGCTCACACAATGAGTGTGAGCATGCGCAGTAGGACACAGAGCTGTGACCTGGATGTAGTCAGTGTCTCCACTTCCGGGAAAGAGATGATGAAGAAATAAAGTGGTGGAGGAAGCACACAGGAGCCTTTTCTCTTCAGAAAGCAGGAGAAGCGAGTACGGCAAGCGGTTTTACCTAGCGTGACGTAGTTCCGGTCGCGGACGGGAGGCATCGCGAGAAGTGGTCTGCAGTGACGCGCAATCTGACTTTGATCGGAAGAGGTGCCTGCAGCCTCCCCTGAAGCGCCACGTGCCACGCGTCCACCATTCCCTGCTGCCAGACATCGCTTGATATACACCACTGCCTATTACCTTTGGATTTCCTGTAAGTAGGATTCCGGTTTTACACACCAGATCCTAGACCTGCTCCGTTAGTTCTCTGCCTTTTATATTTGTTTAATAAATTCTCTGTTATTAGTCAGCCTATCTGTTATTGTCATACGTGTTTGTGTGTCTGTGTATGTGTGATATATGTTTTGTTCATACCTTGTTACGCTATGATTTCTCCTTTTATCTTCCCTGCATTATATATCTTGGTTGCTGCTGTGGAGCCTGCTGTCTAAAGACTGGATCATCTATATTGGACATTGCAGCACATCCTTGGACTCATTTATCATTTTCCATTTGGACATTGAGGCGCCGGTCTGTATTGTTTTTTTTTTTTCTGCAAGCTCTGAATACTTTTTTTATTCCTAATGTTTGTGAGTGTATCGATTTTATCTTTCAAATTATAGTGTTTTTTTTAGAATGTGTAGGTCATCTATAAAGCGTCTGTAAAAAGCTGTATAGTGACGAAAAGGATTGGTTCGACGCTGCATCACGGTGACGTGGATAATCTAGTTAGTTACAACTGCCCAAGACCGCACACACAGGAGTCTAGTTCCACACAAACTTCCTAGGTAGAAAGTATATGCCTTAATACGAATTCCATAAATGACTTCAATACCTTAGACTTTATCTTGTCTCATAAATTCTTCCCCTTTAATTTACTATACTGGAGCTGCTCAATGGCTGCTGCAATCTTACTGTACATAATATAAAAGGCTTCGTTGTTCTCCAGAAACCACAGTGGGGTAATGTATCAAAATCTTCCAACTGCAAAAGCAAAGCAATAAAATTGCACCAGATTTATTAAAGCAAAGGATCCCATGGGATACAATGGCATTTTCCAGTTTCATAAATATGGAGCAGTTTTTTATGCTCCAGTTTTCAGAGAATTTCACACACAATCGACTATGTATAAAAGACTTGAGTTTTCAAAATAAAATTGATAGGGACATTGTGTTAAGTTATGTTGGTATGTAATGTCATTATTTATTTTCTTACATTCGAAGCTCATCTTCTTAGTATTTTAATGAAATATGTCATGTTAAATTATATGTATATAAATAAGGAGTAATGAAACCCAGGTAAAAAGTACATTAATTATGAGTATATATTAATTTTTCTCTTCTATCCATTATCCTCTCATTTTACTATTAATTAACTGCACAGTAATCAATTGGCTGCTGAGGTGTCAACAAAGTGATTATGTTCATACATATGCATGCACTAAAAAAGTTTTACGCCTACTTGTATTTCTGTGTGACAATAGTGGCCCATGCTTGTAATTTAATCTAAAAAAAAATGTGTATAAGATAATAATAATAATAATAATAGCACTGCTAGTTGTATGCAGCGCTTTACAGAGACATTTTGCAGGCACAGGTCCCTGCCCTGTGGAGCTTACAATCTATGTTTTTGGTGCCTGAGGCACCGGGAGATAAAGTGACTTGCCCAAGGTCACGAGGAGCTGACACTGGGACTTGAACCAAACTCCCCTGCTTCAAACTCTCAGTGCCAGTCAGTGTCGTTACTCACTGAGCCACTCCCTCTCCCTAAGATATATAAGATATATAAGATATTTATATATAAGAGATGTATAAGCTTTATACACAGCCCACATACTGTAGCCACCAACATACCCCATGATAATGCAGAATATAATTTTCCATAGGATTCAGTGGCATTGATGGTGCAGAATATCCCACTAGAAGCAAAAAATGAAGCCTGCTACATTTGTAAGAGGCACACACTGTAAAATCACAAGTCACAACTCCTGTGAGGAAAGAGAAGTAAATATGAGCCATTGTGAATTCCAAGATTAACATAAATGTGACACCTTATTATTCCATAAGATATAAGTTCAATTAACCAAGTTAATATAAATTATTTCCTCAGTTAAACTATAATTTGAAGATGTGAGGCAACTTGTTTGACTAATTAGTAGTTCAGATGCAGTAGCCGTTATCTGATCATTTCTCAGAGCAGTTTTAGTAAAGTCTGCTGTATTCCACGTGGCATTCACTCGTTAATCTTCCGTGAAGTCTGCCAATCACACCACTGTTTACCGTTGTTGATTTCCTTGATTACCTAAATTCTGATTTGTTTTGGTGCAGTTTCGCGCGTTTCCTCCTGATGGCAAAAGTGAATCCGTTTGCATAGGCTATACAGTGGATAGTGGGTAGTCAATGTGCAGGTGTTTAAAAAGACAGATAAAAAGAGTGATCCTTTGTAAATTGACGTTGGTCGCTGAAGACGTTTATCAAATGTAGGCGTTTCATAATTAAGATCTCAAAACAGAATGTTGTGGTCATTATTCTACATTGCTATGCCTGCGCAATTGCTGAATGGCCATACACTGAACATCATGTCAAGTCCTTATACTTGACCAGAGTGCAGTTATGCATATTTATTTTTTTCTGCAATCAATGCTGGAACAGATAAGAATGTGACTTTAGCAGATATATGGCTACATCATTGACAAATATGATTTCTTCAAATTTTCATCAAATCAACGTGGGTGGAAGAATTCGATACGGCAAACTTTAACTATGAATGATTGCTTTTTTCACTCAACCCCTTCTCCGGGAAGTACCAGAGGTTATTTGTCAGTGCTCCCAGCTTTTGCCAGTATGTTTGAACATGGTGACTTAAAAAAGGAGTCAAGAAGGGTTTAATTGTTTAAGACTTGTACTTCCCGAACCTGCAATGTTCCACCACCAGCTTCCCAATATAATAGCAATAAGGGGCTGACCGTCACTGAATACCTGGTGAACCTCAATCCTTGCTATCTGCCCTGCCTGATTATCAGATTCATCAGGCACCTGTCAACTTTAATGCTGACTACATGAGTGACCCCAACTTGTACGCCCAATAAACCTCTGATATTGGGGCATCTCCATCCGGGTTGGCAAAGTTTATAATGAAGGTAAATATAATGGACTATACAGTAGTAACTTTAATTCCCAATGACACTACATTATAGTGTATGCTTACCATAGCCCATCAATACTTGTACACATGAACACTAGAGCGTGACTTGACGCATGTGCACTACTGGAGTTTATACTGTAGCATAATATTTTTTACCCAGAAAATAAACTTTGAAATTGAGTTTCAAAAGCTGATAAAGATGAAGTTCGAATGGAACTCTAATATCGCTTTTTTAAAACGTTGCCTTTTTTTCTTTTATACAGTACAATCAGTATTACCAGCTTCATGATTTGTAATTTGTAATAAAATGTATTTTATAATAAATAATAATAAAATGTATTTGTAATAAAAGGAATGGCTGTGCATTAAAAATTAGGGTTTAGATTAGAAAATGTTAAAATCTATGCAGTAAATAACTAGCGATACAATAAAAGTCAACTTGTACTATATCAGCATTATTCAGCTATAGAGATGCAATTTGTGTATTTATGTGTATGTGTTGGGGCAGCGGATATCATCACACTGTTATTCCATAGGGTTATATAATATGATTTATTACTAAATCCTATGGCAGAAATTTATTTAACCCTTTTTGATGCTCCAACTACCAATGCATTGCAAAGGAATGGCCTTTAGTTGCCAAATGAGTTAAAATACAACATAAACACTGTACAAATACAAAAAGCATAAAATCAATACAGGGTATGTGCAATTATGACCAGCTTGTCATGGGTTGGTTACTCTATGTCCAGTTAGACATTTGGGATACTAAGGAATTGATTTATTAATATAGCAAAAACAACTTTGCAGGACTTGTAATAGCTGCTCTATGGGGTACTGGAGCAATTTCAAAATATGAACTTAGAAAAAAAAAAAGAATAGAAAAAGTAGAGAAAGTGTGACTATAAAAAAATATGTATTAACTTACTTTAACAAACTATTAATATATTACACATTGATAATATTATGTATGTTAAGAGTATTATATGTTGCTTACTTTTCTCTTGCCTATGTCTGTAGTCGCCAGCTTGTGGATGGTGATCAGAATTGAGGTTTTGTTTTGGTACCAGACCATCTCCAGGTATCTGAGTTTAGTGAATAGTATTTTTATAATCAAGTATAATTAATTAGCTGTTAAATTCTTATGTGCACGCTCATTTCAGTAAAAACGAATCTGTAAAACTTTGTTGCAGTAAAATGCCAGTTATCACTGCTTTACTACTTGCAATATGGCTTTAGAGAATAGGTTGCTAAAAAAACAAATTGCCGTTATGTACCGCTGACCTTTTCATTGATTAACCTTTAGTAAATGAATAACTGTGGACTGTAAATTACAATCTTGTAGACTTCTAAGGTGAAATACTAGGAAACGCTATATGTTTTACCGTGTTGCGGGATGAACGATTATACCTAATAGGGCAAAGATTCATAACACGGAATGAAACACGGGCCAAATTTAATTTGAAACTCCATCAATTTGTGGATTTTGTCATCAAATTGTCCTAGTATTCTCAAACTTGGGTTAATAATGGTGATGTCTGACCAATTTAATCTTCACACTATTGTGTGATATTATACAACCCTATAATTGCAAAATAATACATTTAACGTTTTACATCAAGAATCCCGTCAATGACATGTAGATGAATTTTTTTTTAATCACTTCAAAAACAAAACATCATTTGGGGCTGTACCAATTTGGTTGAAAAACCTGGCAGATCTAAATTGGAATGCCAGAAAGGTGCCCTCAAAATGTAACCAGAATTGGTCATTTCGTTTCGCCTGTGGAAAGAAAACACATGAACTTAAAAAAAAGTAAATGTATTCCAAGATGGGAGCAACACTGATTTGGTTGAAACCGGACAGATTTAAATTAGTTTGCCAGAAAGGTGCCGTTAAAATTTCATCTGGATTGGCCAAGGCATTTGACCTGTGACAAAGAACAAACAAACAAAAAATACACAAAAAACACACACCCAAAGTGGCCACAAAGTCTAGTTGAAAAAAGTCCAGTTGATGAATTCACTTCGCTCCCTCACTCATCCAACTAAAATAATAGCATTATTAGGCAAAATACTAAAAAGTCAATGAATTATGTTGAATAAACCCTGAGTGAAACAAAATTGATTTGCTTTAATTAGTTTGTTTTGGTCATAAAATAATATACCATAATATGTTTAATTTAATAATGTACAGTCCATTTAATCCATCACCCAGGGAAAAGGCTGCGCTTATAGTGCCGTTGTCGGCAACAGTGACGGTGATGGTGACGTCACGCTGCGGTCGCTGGAAAAATCACATTTACTTGACTTCCAGCGATCGCAACCAAGCCATCGCTCCATATCGCCGTCGCGTCGCTTCTCCTATAAGCGCACGTGACGGCGGCAATATTTGTTTTGCCGTGCCGTCTTATCGCCGGCGCCGGCACTATAAGCCAGCGGTGCGCAAACTGGGCTGAGTGCGGGGAAACCTGGGGGCGGGCGGCCAGAAGCTCTGTGCACTGGCTGCTTCCCTGCTGTCTGTGTCAGAGGGGGCGGGGCCAGAAGCTCCATGCAGAGACTGCTGCTGCTGCTTCTATGCTGTGTCTGCCTGCAGAGGGGGCGGGGCCTTGCTGCGGGGCCTTCCCTGCACACAGACAAGCCCTCCTCCTCCTGTCTGTTACCCGCCCGTTTTCTGCAGCACATGGGGGGACCGGAGCAGGTTTAGTTACTCCCCCAGGTAGTGTGTGTGTGTGTGTGTGTGTGTGTGTGTATATATATATATATGTATGTGTGTGTGTGTGTATATGTATATGTATTTATGTGTGTATATGTATGTATGTATGTATGTATGTGTGTGTGTATGTATGTATATGTGTATATGTGTGTGTGTATATGTATGTGTGTGTGTATATGTATATGTATTTATGTGTGTGTATATGTATGTGTGTGTATGTATGTGTGTGTGTGTATATATGTGTGTGTGTGTGTGTGTGTGTGTGTGTGTGTGTGTGTGTGTGTGTGTGTGTGTGTGTGTGTGTGTGTGTGTGTGTGTGTGTGTGTGTGTGTGTGTGTGTGTGTGTGTGTGTGTGTGTATGTATGTATGTATGTATATGTGTATATGTGTGTGTGTGTATGTATATGTGTATATATATATATATATATATATATATGTATATGTGTGTATATGTATATGTGTGTATATATATATGTGTGTGTGTGTGTGTGTGTGTGTGTGTGTGTGTGTGTGTGTGTGTGTGTATATATATATATGTGTATATATATGACTGCAGTGTGTATTGTGTCTGTGTGTTGGTGGTGATTGAATGCAGCGGTGCACAATCTGAGGGGGGTCGCCCCAGCGCAAGATTATTTAGGCGGGGCGCGTGCGGCAAAACCTGGCTGCGCAGGCGAAAAAGATGTGCGCGCGCGGCCGAACAGAATAGTGCAGGTGGCGGTCACATAATTCGGAGGTACGGGGGAGGAGCACGCGCGAGCCCTGTGATGTCAAACGCCCCTCCCTCCGGTGTCTGCCCTACAATAATGCTGTGTTGCTGCTCTCCTCCGCTGGCAACCTGCTTCGCTGCGATCCTCTGCAAGTGAAAGGGTCGGCTGTCACTTTATCACTCATACTATGAATGTACAGAATTAAGGTAAAAAAAGTGTAAACACTTCCCCACTCGTGCTTGCAAAATTATGCAGGACACCCTGTGCTCATGCTTGGAGAGTTGGTGATGTCACCGCTCTCAGCGGCAGCGTGGACGCAGTCTAATTTTGCAAGAGCGAGCTGTTGACGTATGTAAGTATTTAAGCTGCGCTTATAGTGCCGGCGACGCGACGTCATCCGAAAAATGCATTGTCGCTGCTTCGTGTGCTTATAGTAAGCGTGACGTGGCGATGCGATTTTTTGAAGCCGGCAATATTTGATTTTTCAGGGGCTGTCGCCTCATGTGACAGCCCCTGAACCAATCAATGGCCAGGTCGCCCGCACCGCCGCCGCAAAGCGAAATACAACTTTTGTTAGCGTCGCGGGCACTATACGCGCGGCCTTAGACATATTTGTATTTACATTGTATACCGTTTAATAAAGGTTTTTTTTTAATGTGATTTTGATCAGACAGGGGGGGGGCCCGAGAAATTTCATGGATTAAAAGGGGGGCTCGGCCTAAAAAGTTTGCTCACTCCTGCTATAAGCACAGCCTAAGTTACTCACAGTTGATACCTCTTGCCTTTTTAATGTGTAAGAACAAAAGTTCCAGGTACTTGTAGCTATGAACAACAATTATAATAAAAATATGTTGCACAAATGTATTCTCTTCTGTTAATCTCAATAAGTAGCATCAGCCTCACTTTGCAGCTTTTTGCAACAAATTTGTTTCACTATCATTTGCTGCTAATGTTGCAATTGGGAATAATTAATGCATTTGAGGCAACTGAATGAATCAAGGAAGAATTTACATGAGTAACAAATGTGCTTAGGGATCAGATGTAAAAGAAAAGTGTATAATGGGTTGTTAAATACCTTCATAGTGTGTGAGATGCAGTGTAGAGAACATTTTAGAACCAGGTGAAACAAATGAGCAAAAGGTGAAAGTTCACACAAAAAAGGTCTCAATCATTAAAAGTAAATATGGGGGGTATATGCCCCTAAATTCAGCTTACATTAACCTTTTATATAAAGTACTGCCATATGCTTGAAATGTTAATTCCACAATTTCTTGTGAACTTCGCCACATAATTTAGCAAATCTTGTTGAAATTCCCACAAATCAGAGAAGTGTTGAGCAATGTGAAATTTTGTGAAAATGTAGTAAAAAAAGGCTACATTTTACAATAAATCAGAAACTAATTTGTGAAGCAACTATCATGGCATTCACACATCTTTAGTGAAATGTTATTGAAAACTTCCAGCAATTTACTTAGCCTCTCTCTCTAGAATATGCCATGTTGCAAGAACCTATAAATGTAACTGTCCCTGCCTGGCACATAAGGAGTGTACATTTGCTAAGTTTTTACATGGCTGTGCTAAGTCTCTGTTACCTTATCAGGGTGCTGAATCCGCGCAGGCTGGGCATGTGTGCGGGTGGAATAGTGAAGGGCACAGAAATATTTGTAGTACAAACAATGAGCCTTTATAAACATGCATCGAAAGGGCCATCTCATCAGTTACATGCAGTATATTTACAGGTTTCTTCACATTGCTTGTACTTTTATCTTCTGCTTCCCTAGGTGCCCTCATCTTAAAACTCTAGGGAGGTACTAACACTTGACTTGACTTGGTTAACCTGTCCCTATTCTGAATAATGTCCGTTATGCGCCCTTGGCTGACTTTGCACTCTTACAGGATCCTTGTCCCGGTTCTGTATTTTGATGGCACTTCTAGGCATGCAAGTGCCGAGGCCAATATTAATCTGCTGGTTGGGCTGGCTCTGTTAAACCCTGGAAACATTCTGTTGGAGACCTTTGTAGGGTATATGCCTCCTCTGTTGTGGACTATTGCTGTGTAACATCAAAGTGTAACATTTAAGTGTGTGGCAGAGTTAATCTTGGAGTTGAAATTGGAGGTGAAGATTGGCAGAAGATTGGGACTCTGCACAACAACTTTAGAACTGTGAGAACTTTACTTTCTAAAAGCTGTGATTATTTGTACTCTTACTATACTCCAATAACTGGGATGTCTCTCCTCCTGTATCTCACCATGCCCTCCTTATTGCTTAGTGTTTCCTCACTCCTTGGTGAATGTCCCTGTTCTCTCCTACTTCCCCATTCAGCACTGCACCATTATTTATACACCTCTTTTCCAACAACCCTCAATAAAAAAAACACCCACACAAATCCTCTATTAACACCCTCTATCTACTCCTTCCTGCTTCTGGGGATCTCCCCTAAGCCTGAAGCCAGACATACACACCTGATCTCACCCACGGCTCCCTGACATCTCTTCCCCTGTAAATGGTGTTAACCTTTTCATTTAACACTGACTAACCTTAAAACTTGCACCACAAATCAAGCATCCCAATAGCCTGCACTTATGGCTACTGTCCCACAGTCACTTATACCACCCATTGTGGCCAAGCACACCCATCTACAGCACTTATTTCCTCACCTGCTGTCTCTGTAAGTTTCTCCTCAAACCTCTTAGATTGTAAGCTCTTCGGGGCAGGGATTTCCTTTCCCATTGTCTGAATTTTACTGCACTTATTGTATTTTTAAAATTCCCTGTACTGTATTCTTTGTGAAGCGCTGAGTACACTTTTGGCGCTATATAAATAAAGACATACGATACAATACAACTAGTGTGTCCACTTTGGCCATATCTGCAGGTACTATCTGAAGGGACACTTGCCCTGACTATAACATTTTAAATGGGGACAAATCCTTGATGACTTACTTCTATACACACAGGTACATGTCTATAATATATACAGTGAGACTCCTCCAACTGTTACTCATCCAGGAACCTGATTTTAGAACATTCTACATGTATATATATCCATTCTAGTGGGGATGTCACGATCATCAGAAATTACATGGGTGTGGCTTACTTTCTGCCACTTCAACCTGTATATGTAATGGGAGATGTAATTTACTCTGTGTTAACCCACACAGTAACCCCCTAGGGCTCTTAACCCTTATACTGCTATAGTAGTCCTCACAAGAGGGACTACATAAATCATTATATAAAACTTTTAGAAGTTAAATTGTAATACCACATTTTCTCAGTAGTACCCACAGCTCTGTGTTGGATTTTCAATTTCTCTATTTTAATATTACTAATATTTTAATATTACTACCATATTGCGGTAAATAATTGCAAATACCATGGGGCCTTTAATAAAACATACTGTACATACTGTAATTACATGGATGCTGTACATCTTTGTGACCTTCAGAATAAATGCTGTCACATGGGTGTAGTCCAGTATTTTGGCATGTATCTTTGTGTATGTAGGTATTTTTTGTTGATTACTTTATTTTAGGTTTTTTTGTCAGAAATCTTATAAAACAGATAGCTGACCATTTAAAGTTATTCTAGAACACAAACGTGTTCATAAAACTTTTTTTTATATACACAGTATATTCCATTGTAAGACATTTTTTCCATGATTCACTAACCTGTGAGCCGGATTATCACACTACTATCTCACATGAAATGTCAATGACATACTGTAAATGACATAGAATCACAACGTGTTAATCCATATTGGAGATCAGTGAATCTTTCCATTGTATGTTACGGAATAAAAACACATCATAGTGCAATAAATGTTAACTCACATTTTTCAGTGTAAATAAACATATCCAAAACTGTGGCAACAGGAGGTGTAGGGGAATCCTATTCAATCGTCTCCTTATTGGATGTAGAATGATGGACACCTGACGAAGCTACCCTAGTGAAACACGTAGAGTCAATCTCTGTGGACTGCCCTTACCTTGCTTCATCCAGGATCCTCCTACATCCGGGACCGCAAGTGCATCACTACCGGAAGGGGACGCATTGGAGCGAAGGGAAAGGTGAGAGCTTAACAGCAGACAACAAATTTTGTGTGCCTGGATATAATTGAGCATTTTATAGCTTTTTTTACCTTGAAAAAGTTGACCAATTTTGCTGGATTGCACTAATTTGGCTTTTTCATTCCACTAACCCCATATTGCCATACCTACACCATATGGAGTGAGATCATCCTACATCCAATTATGAGAAAATTGAATAGGATTCCCCTAATTCTCTTGTTGCCACAGTTTTGGATATGTTTATTTACACTTGGAAAATGTGAGTTCCCACTTCAGAGGCTATCGCATCACAGAAACACCCCTCATTATTTAACATTTATTGCACTATGATGTGTTTTTATTTCTTTATATATGCATCATATTGAACTGCGCTCCCTTACTTCAAGCCTCATTCTACAAGAGTGAACTCTGTTGACCGTTCTTTGAGCAGCACTTTATAAACACTTTTGTTAGAACTTTTTTGCACAATTGTCAGTATTCCCCTTTTGTGTTTTTTTTTCACATTTATTTCACAATACAGTGTATTGCACATTAATCGTCATCACCTCCATTAGGAGCGCCTTTTCCTTTTTTCTATTTACTGCACTCTTTGTATGTTACCAATGCAGTGATTAAGAAATTATTAGTAGATTGCAATAAAGTATTACCTTGCAAAAATTAGAAGCCATAATCTAATAAATTACAAGACAATTTTATAACAAAAAACATTATAGCCAATCATCCACAAAGAAAAATAGTCTGCTTCTAAATAGTTCTCTGTCTGTGTAATTCTTACAAATATCATATGATACTAGAAAAAAGTAGTACAAGAAAATATTTTGTATTGCATTGTTTAACTTAATATTAATTTCCCTTAAAATCAGATTACAGCTGCTGGGTATAATCATTCTTCTTTGGTTTCATACAGTAACATAATTTTATATTTCTTCTGTACCATAATAAGAACTATTGATTTACTTTTGATTTGAATTTAATTTAATTCAACACTATAGCTGGTTTTATATCAAGTACTGTACAAAAATTTCCCTTCTTCACAAGCATTCTGCACACACTTTAGGTAGGTTTTTTTCTTCAGAACATGTAGCAGAAGCCTGCCATGATTATGAATGTTCTACTTTTCTATCCCCCAGGGAAGAATAAAGTCAATATGGCAGCAACAGATTTTGACTGAATAACTTTTGAGAAGGTCATTTATAGTGATAGAAGCGTGGCTCAATACTTCAATATTTTAATGAAATGATAGCCTAGAGGGGTCACCAGGAGGGCATCTTGACCTTCTATGGCCCTCTCCCCAAGGCTGGGTTTGTCAGCCTGTTGACAGGTTGTTGTAGTGAATATTAACTTCACCTAGAGACCTCAAGGCAGCTTTTTACAGCAGCTGATTGACTGCTGTTCGATGAGCTTATGGAGCAGAGGGGTTATAAATACAAGGCCTTTAAGAGGATACTTACCTTTGTTCCTGAAGAAAAGTGACACATACTATATGGGCTACCTGCCCACCCACTCTATTTTTCAAAATTGTATATTGAAAATAAATATATTTAAAAAAAAAAATGTAACCTTGCCAGACTTTAGGTCTGTAGCAAAAGGAGCATTGGCCCCCAATTTAGAGGTATGTGGGAGGTAGCATGGCTTTGATGAAACCTTATGCTTTTCACCTGTGGTGGTCTAGCTGTAGTTCTGGCTGTTAATTCTAGAGATGGGTGAATTGTTTTGGCTAATCGGCCAGTTCCTTTGGTCCACAGATTTCAGTGGATCAATCTCAAAAAGGTTAATTCGCGTTTTGCTGATTTTTTAGTATTACCAATACACTCCGTGGATTCTTCAATCCGTTGTAGGATTTTAAGAATCCACCAATGAGTTGCTGAATCCACTGATTGAATTCTACAAATCTGTCAATGGATTGTATCCAACTGCAGTTTTTGGTGAATCCACGTGGATTAAAACCGACCAAATCCGTTTGCTGATTTTAAACTGAATAACGGATTGTGGGGAGAAAATACGAGAAAATCTGGAGAATGGATTTGGGCAGATGCGCCCATCTCTACTTAATCCCCTCTTGGTTTTAGGCAAGAGTGGGGAATTGGTGTCTTCAGGGCTGGCAAGATTCACATGTTGGTTTTATATATGTGCTCACAAGTGATATTCTTTATTTGCTATATGCTAACACTGGAGGTTTATTGTTACCTTTTTCACCCACCATAACTTAAAATGTGTATGGTAAACCTATCTAGCCTTGAAAATTGCAAAGCCAGTACAACCAACCTCACACTGATGAGACCCATTAAGGTTGAAACATGTCTGTGAGTGATTTGACTGGCTTTGTATCTAATCCCATGCTGTACTTAAATACTGTGTGAACAGCAGAGCATTTGCTTATATGGGTTCCATGTAAAAATGGATTTCAGGCAAAAGGTGACACATTGTGTGCTCATTTGCATGCCATTTCCCAGAATCCATTGATGCTAGGTAATAATGGTTGAAAGGCAGGGTTGCAGACCTGTCTAAGACACGTGAATGTGCTCACAAGTGATATTCTTTATTATAGATATATATATCTATTTATATATATATATATATATATATATATATATATATATATATATATATATACAGTGGTTGACAAATCACCAAAAAATCTACTCGCCACACAAAAAAATCTACTCGCCACCTAATACCAAACGTGTGCTGCTTGGGCCAATATTTACTCGCCCGGGGGTTAAATCCACTCGCCCGGGGCGAGCAAATGTATAGGTTTGTCGAACACTGTATATATATATATATATATATATACATATATATAGTGCAGAATAAATGAGTTCTTCAGTATTAGGTGTTACCTTTTTTATTGGACTAACAATTTATGTCATAGGACAAGCTTTCGAGAGTTCTCCTCTCTTCTTCAGGTCGGCAATACTGATATACACAGTAATCTATGGCTAAAACAGAGTAGAGAGAACAAATGATAAGACTCTTTGACACCAAAACCAAAGGACTTAATGCAGACATGGGTTTTCTCACACCCTATCAAAATTGTTTGTAATTATCCTGCTTGCCTCTTTTCTTATCCACACTTTATCCCCCCCTGCCCCCACAGTATCCCTCCCCCTCCCCCTCCACACCTTTCCTTGTCACCCTCCCCTGGCTTCAAACACTTTTAACACCCTACCTTATCTACAGTACATATCTGTTTTTTTTTGTTTTGTTTTTTCTCTCTACACTGTTTTAGCCATAGATTCCTGTGTATATCAGTATTGCTTAACCAGAAGAAGAAAGGAGAACTCTCGAAAGCTTGTCCAATGACATAAATTGTTAGTCCAATGTAACGGGTTTTGTGGACTGGCCTGACCCACCCAATCTCATATTGGCCCCTGTGGTCTAACCAGCCCCCATTACAGTGTGATGTCTGGTGGTGCACCTGTTGGCAACAGGACTCCTGAGTCTCCCGCATGATGTTGTGTTGGGGATTGCCAACCCAGACAGGCAGCTGAGGTAGTGTGCTTGAGTCCTACCTATATCCAGTGCAGCGCCTCCACCTCATCAGGATCCCAGCGTCCGCTTGTGGATGGTCCTGGTGAGGAACTCCTCTGTGGTGCAGCCCCCTGTGTAATTACTCCACACTTACTCACGAGGGTTTCTTTTATCAGAGTCATCTTTATTAGTACGGTGGGCCAGCTGCCCTCCACAATGGGTGAATTTAGCCCTCCATTGTTCACCGTACTTCCCTTTGAAAGGTATTGTCCTCCTAATGTAGGGATTCCCTATCCCCGTAGGGATGTCTATTCTGCACCAGGTCCCTGGTCACAGTCTCATTAGTCCTGTAGTGTACCAACTCTGAACTCCTCCAACTACTTAGCAACAATCTCTGAACTAACTTTTTTATCAGTGCTGTGCCTTATGTATCCTCTGGGGGCTGACACAACTCTGACATCACCAACCAGGGAGTCAGAACCTGTGACTACTCCCATCCATACATAGGGCACCTCACCAGGGTGTGAGGGCTAACCTCCATAATTACTGCTGGCATGCCCATAACTTACCAGGCCTTACTGTCAGCAGGAGAGATGACTGCAGCCATTTTACAGCATGGTTACATTCTCCCCCTGGTGAATCCCACCGTCCCCGGCTGGGACCTAAATTTGCAGTACCTTTCGTCAGGAAGCACTGTAAAATGGAACATACATCATTATTAGAACATCATCTCTTTATAAGATAACAACTCACATTGCACCAAGCACGCCCCGACCAGCAGCCACGAACCCGCGTAATGCTACCCAGTACCTCCTAATAGTAGTGCCGTGGATCAGGTTTCTTCACCTCCCGACCCCCCATGTCCAGAACAGTTACATGGTAGCTACGCGGCAACCCCCTCTCAGGCCTGTATACTACTTTGTGTTTGTACACACTTCGCCCGATACTCCATACCCTTATCAGGTGCTCGATCCTTTCTTCTGCCTTACTGCCAGTAATGGCACCCCCTTTGTTGACCATGTACTCCTCTATGGTCTCCCTTAACCACTGGTCCCTGTTATCCTCAATCTCCTGCATGAGGGGTTCAGGAACATACGGGTACTCCAATCCATGGGAGTACTTATATTTTGCAGTGATCGCCCTTTCAGCCCTACTACTCCTAGTTAGGTTGGCGTTCCCCGCTCTCCCTGGTAATACCCAGGACAGGGGCACATCTGGGTCTACGGGGTCGGACAATATGTCAGGGCCCATGGGTTCTATTTCATTTCTGCCTATCATGAACCACCTGAATTGCATCTCCTTTTTCCTCTCGGCGGGCGTGAACTCCCCCTTAGCCCACCAGTAATCCACTATGTCATCCTTCTCTAATAAGAACCGCGTGCGGTCCATCCACCCCACGTACCCCTCAAATAAGGGTGCCCACCAACGGGTCTCCCTAGGCTTCTCGGGCCCAGACTCTTGAGAGTCTCCTTCATCGGTACCCCCCCAGGAACATACCCCAGAGGTCCCTGCTGAATGGGGCCTGGACCACCTCTCATGCTTTGAGGCCTCCCCAGAAGGTACATCCGCCTCTTCAGGCACCCACCGGGACTTTGATACCTGTCCAAATTGTCCTCCTCGCCTTGAGCCACCCTCTGAAGCAAAGCTACTCAGTCTTTCCCCAGTCTGGTTTTCACCAACCCCCAAGGACTCTTCCGACACCCCCAAGCTGGATAATGATCCCCGGGAACAGGTGACTGGGGCATTATCTAGGGCGTGGGGTTGGGCGTAGGGATAGGCAGTCGGCAGCCGCGGGGTTCCGACCCGTTCGCCTTCATGGGATTGCCCCGTACCACTGGACAGTGGTATCGCCGGTTGCGTCTCACCCTTCTCGGTTCGCCGCTTGCTCCGGGTCTTTTTAATCGATCGGGAACCACCACCCGATCGCTGAGACGCGTGTCCTCTACGTCCGCTCGTTCTGCCACCTCCGCCGGAAACGCCGTCGTCGCTGGAGTCGGATGCGCCACCATCTTGGGATGGACCCCCATGCGGGATCTCTTCCTCCACGATTAGGTCCGGAAGTCCTTCTGCGTCCACGTGCGCCGTCCTGGCCTGGCACGGCCTCTCCTCTAACGGTGGTATCAGAGCCTGGCAAGGACAGGGACTACCCTTACCAGTCCGCAGGTTGGGCGTGGATCGCCCGTTGCCACTGGACCCGCCGGTCCCGAGAACAGCTGGGCTCCACCTCTCCGGTCTCTGCTCCAACGGTGACACCCGGCTCCGTCCACTGTCACTTCCGGTAAGTGGCCTTTTTATCCCATTCCCTCCACCGGACACCGCCACCGGCCAGACCAGGGTACTAGTCAGTTCTTTGGGCCCCTCGTCCGAGGGATCCGCACTAAGGGTACTTGGGGTCGCCGAGCGCGGCGACCGCCTTCTTTTCTCTTGGTCGGTTGCCGGACCAACCACTTCACACTCTTCTGGGTCCGCACCCTTGGTCCATAGTGCACCGGGGGACTCGGCGGACAGCCTAGCCGTATTCCCCCCTGGGTCATTGGTCTGAATGGGCACAAACGTGGGCATTGGCCACAGGTATTGTGTGCCACACTGGGGACAGCGCGCCGCCGTGCCCATGGTGCCGCCGGGCAGTCTGCATTGCAGGCAGAGGCCCACTACTGTCTCCGCGCCCCCCACGCGTATCACTAGTACCCGGCCGGGTACTGCGTAGGGCTGAGTTGATACCATCCGGTTCACATCTGGGGAGCAGGCCATTGTCTTGGTGGGAGCCACTTTTAACACTGGTCTGTTCTGGAAGCTGGTTCCGCGTGAGTGACCAACAGGGGTTGAATGGTCAGCCACTCCTTGGTTCAGCTCCGCCCTCATCTGACACAATTGGAATCCGCCCCCAAGTGTAGCGATTATGGGCGGGTCCCACAAGGGAATAGGATGTCCTTTAATTGAGGCCGCACCTCTTTCAGTCCTAGAGGACGCGACTACAGCTTTCGCGCACTTATCCCCAACAGGGTGGGGTTCCTCTTTTGCCGCCAATTCCAGCCGTTTCCTTTCAGCTGCCTTGCGTGCAAAGTATCCTTCTTTTTTGCACACGATTTCAGCGGCCGGAACTACCTCTGGTAATGGTGCCGTCAGCGCACCAGCTCCTGGGCCCGCGGGAGTCATACCCACGGGGCATAGCTGGAAACCACTCCCCCTGGTTGATATTAGGGGAGGGTCCCACAGACTAAGCGGTTGACTCAGCACTGGGGCTGAGTGAGTTACTGTCCATGAAGGCGCGGCCGCAGCTTTCGCGCCATACCACCCATGCGGGCGGGGCTCTCCTGTTGGCGCCACTTCTGGCCAATTCTTGGTAACTTGTGCATTTGCAGAATAGTCTGCCATCAGCCCACGCGGTCTCCCAGGGAAGCGGGAGCCGCCATTTTGGGTAGCACTGTCAGTCCGATCAATGAATGAGGTAGCGTTCATCTGTTTGCAAGTCAACTGACATTCACTCTCACTGTGTTCTCCTCCGGTTATAACAATGTCCTCAACACAGTCCTCCAGGGTGGCGCCTCGTTGTCCTAGGCAGGACCAAAACGGTGCGGCCACAGCTTTCGCTCCACTCCAGAGCAGGCTTGTAAAAGACATGTCAGCAACAGCTTGCTCTCCAGTGGGGTGCACGCCACGTGTGCTCTCCCCATCAGCCTCCGGTCGCCATTTTGGACTATCCGCACCGCGCGGATCCTCCATTCTTGCGGTCGTCATTCCCTCGTAGTAGTTATCGTACATGGGGCTCCTCTCTGCGGGGCAGCCACCACACCGGTACAATAAAGATTTCCCTGATGCACCACCATGTGTACCTAATGTAGGCTGGACTCGTGTATGCACTACCTCAGGCTAGGCTCACTCTCTCAGTGTCTGCTGTTTCTCCTTCCTCCCAGTCTGTGCTCCCTACGGTGAGTTGTCTGGAATGGGCTAGAGTACTCTGGGGCTTCCATGCAGTACTGGGGCGTCTACCTATCTTGGTTAGCCTAGCGCAGACCCTCTCCAGGAATCCTGACCACGTTAACAGGCTATCCCTTCTGGCATCCTACCAACTAGCACTACCTCAAGGTGACTAGGACAGCTATAGCCCGGCTCCAAACCCCCAACTCCTTTCAGGCCCCTAGGTCGTCCCTGCGAACTGACAACTCTGTCAGCCCCTGACTACCCCTAGGTCCGTCCCAACGCAGCACAAAGTGGCAGCAGACACTCTCCCTGTTTCCAAGTGACCTAGCAAAAGCCTGTCCTGTTGACAGGTCTCTCTCAGCAGCGCCTCCAAATGTAACGGGTTTTCTGGACTGGCCTGACCCACCCAATCTCATATTGGCCCCTGTGGTCTAACCAGCCCCCATTACAGTGTGATGTCTGGTGGTGCACCTGTTGGCAACAGGACTCCTGAGTCTCCCGCATGATGTTGTGTTGGGGATTGCCAACCCAGACAGGCAGCTGAGGTAGTGTGCTTGAGTCCTACCTATATCCAGTGCAGCGCCTCCACCTCATCAGGATCCCAGCGTCCGGTTGTGGATGGTCCTGGTGAGGAACTCCTCTGTGGTGCAGCCCCCTGTGTAATTACTCCACACTTACACACGAGGGTATCTTTTATCAGAGTCATCTTTATTAGTACGGTGGGCCAGCTGCCCTCCACAATGGGTGAATTTAGCCCTCCATTGTTCACCGTACTTCCCTTTGAAAGGTATTGTCCTCCTAATGTAGGGATTCCCTATCCCCGTAGGGATGTCTATTCTGCACCAGGTCCCTGGTAACAGTCTCATTAGTCCTGTAGTGTACCAACTCTGAACTCCTCCAACTACTTAGCAACAATCTCTGAACTAACTTTTTATCAGTGCTGTGCCTTATGTATCCTCTGGGGGCTGACACAACTCTGACATCACCAACCAGGGAGTCAGAACCTGTGACCACTCCCATCCATACATAGGGCACCTCACCAGGGTGTGAGGGCTAACCTCCATAATTACTGCTGGCATGCCCATAACTTACCAGGCCTTACTGTCAGCAGGAGAGATGACTGCAGCCATTTTACAGCATGGTTACACCAATAAAAAAGGTATCACCTAATACTGAAGAACTCATTTATTCTGCACTATCGTAACTGGACTAACACGGTAATTTTCTGCTATATATATATATATATCCCTCCACTGCAAAGCATATAGCAAATGGAAATATTACTGTATGCTCATTTGCATGTCTTAGACAGGTCTGCAACCCCGCCTTTCACCATTATCACCCAGCACACAGCACTTAATGAGCATACAGTAATATTTCCATTTGCTATATGCTTTGCAGTGGAGGGTTTTTGTCACTTTTTTTACCCACCATATCTTAACTAAGTGTGGTAAACCCCATCCTCATTGCTTCATTTTTGCATTGCCGGTATAACCAACCCCACACTGATGAGACCCATAAAGGTCGAAACGGTTGTCTGTGGGTGGGTTTACTGGCTATGCATCTTAACCCTGGCTGTGCTCAAAGCTGTGACCATGCAGCAAGCTTAAGCCTATAGGGAACCATATTAAAAATGGTTTTGAAGCAAAAGGTGGCACTGTGTGCTCATTTGCATGGCATTTCCCAGAATCCCTTGCTGCAGTGCAAGTGCTGTGTGCTGGGTGATAATGTTGAAAGGCGGGGTTGCAGACCTGTCTAAGACATGCAAATGAGCATACAGTAATATTTCCATTTGCTATATATATATACATATATACATACAGATACATACAGAACCCCTGATGAAGTCATAGATGACGAAACACGTAGGGTGTGGCTTAATCATACGGCTGTCATTCACAATTTGACTTTATTGCTGCTGGACTTGAGCTCCTGCGTCTCCCGCGTTTACCGTGAGCTGTGTTGGATCGGCTGCAGCATACATCGGCTTGTAGGAATTCCTGATCTACCCATACCCGGAGGAACTCTCTTGACGGGCACCGGAGGGAAAAGGCTTTGTTTCCAGTTCCGGGTCATATGGTGGATTTACACAGGAGAACGCTGGGACCTCGTGGATATCGAGTGGACAGCGTTGTTGGCAAATGAGAGCCAATCTCATACATGCTTGCATTTACAGCACTTTTGTGAGTGGGCATTCTGTTGAATTCTTGGTCTTTTAATATATTTTATATCAATAATACACTAGGTGTGCGCCTGTTTTGTTTTCTTCTTTTCACAGATCTTATGTTAGGGACTGGTGATCCCTTGAAAACGGGCTGCAGACACTTTGCTGTATTTACAATTGGAACAGGACTTTGGGCCTCATGCAGTAAGCGTTGATAAGGGAAATATGGCCATGTTATAGCCAAAATTGGGTTTGAGATTCAGTAAGCGCCGATAAGTGCTTCATATCGCCAGGTTTCGGAGCCGATAATTTGGTTATGGCCAGTCGCCTGCCGATAAGCCTGTTTTCGACACTGATCGCCACTTTTTTAAATCGGCTGGATTCAACAAAAAAAAACAGCTTATCGGGGCTGATCGGCACTACGAAATTGAGATGTTATGGCCGATTTCTCCCGCCAACTAAAGTTGGCATTTTGGACGGGAGAACGATCGCTAAGGCTGCCGGAACGGCACTTAGAAAAAAAAAATCTTCTGTACATCAATGGAAGTCAATGGAGCGGGGACGTATAACAGTATAGTACTGTTTACGTTTCATTGCTCACAATACAAGGGGGATTTGCATTACAGTGTGGGGGCATTCCCTGCATTGTGTCACAGCTGACGTGTCTTATTTGCATAACATTCGACTTTTACATGTTTTCAGCATTTGCGGGTCACATTACTCATCATGTGATGATGTGGCAAGGGAAAATACTATACTACACTCTTAAAGGAGAACCTCACATCATATCACACATTTTACTCAACTCAGCGACAATTATTTACATGATGTCACACATGTCACACATGTCACACATACACAGTATATTCATCTTCCTTTACATTACACAATGCTTGTAATGTGACACGCATCTTTAAACGTTCATGTACATCTGTATTCTCATGTTTACATATACTTTTGGGTCCTCCCTATTTTCATGACGTCACTTATTGGACGCTCAATCACATTGCATGTTTACATTGTAACCGTTGCATTACAAGCACTTCAACCTAACTTATACACACATGTACAGTAATTCATCATTGGGACACCTTGTAAACTCATTCTATACCAACTATCCTCCTTACACAAATGCATGCATATGCACACGACTATTCATTGTTGCCAACATGTCACAATAACATGGATAATTACACATGTTACACAAAACTTTTCCCACGTCAATCTCAGCCTTTTTGTCTCATTACATGACTGACTCTTGCGTTCACAAGTGTTACATGCATTGCACATGCAACTATTTATTTGCAAGCAATCTTTGTACAAAGCTTCACGTCACATCATTGCCAAATATCATCATTCCCTGCAGAATACACACAACAAATACTTAGAACAACAAGTGCACACAGCTTGCCACAGAAGTACTTTATTATGGTAATGTAACACCTTGCATTTTACTATGTCACCTGACATCATCACATACCTATTTAAAGGACGCACATTACCTGCTCATTCACAGCTACTCATTTCAAAATGTTGCGAATGTTTAGGAGACGCAGGAACATTCTTTTCTATGACATGCTTGATGATCAAGAGAATCATATAGGGCAAGGTAGGGACACACCGAGGGACAGTGACAGTGACGCGGATACGACAGGGACAGGGAGAGGGACAGGCCGAGGGACAGGTAGAGGGACAGGAGATCAGAGGAGAAGACAGAGGAGACAACTTGTGCCTCGTCCGCGTCTGTACAGGGAGAGAACCCTGTTAGATGGGATGAGTGAGGAGGAGATTGTAAGTCGCTATCGTTTGAGTTCAGCAGCAATCTTAGCTCTTTATGAGGAGATAAGGGGGGATTTAGATTTTTTCACAGCCAGAGGTCGTGCAGTCCCTGGGCTTGTTAAAATGCTGTGCTCATTACATTATCTTGCTTCCGCGTCATACCAGACAACTGTGGGCATAGTGGGCGGGGTCTCGCAATCTACATTCTCGCGGGCCTTGACCCAGTTTCTCTATGCACTCAATAGACGCGCTAGGAATTATATTCATTTTCCTACAGAGGCGACAGAGTGGCTGGAAGTCAGGACTGGCTTTTATAATATAGCAGGGATACCATCTGTGCTGGGTGCAATCGATTGCACACATGTTGCTTTGATTGCACCTAGTCAGAGTGAGCATGTGTACCGCAATTGGAAGCACTACCATTCACTCAATGTACAGGTGGTATGTGATGCGACGATGAGGATAATGCATGTGGTACCCAAGTTCCCTGGTTCCAGTCACGATTCCTCTATCCTGAGGAACTCTTCAGTCTTCCATGCGTTCGAAGAGGGACATTTTGAACCTGGTTGGCTGCTGGGTGAGTACATATTTACATGTTCTAACACAAAACACATGTTGATTTAGGAATGTTGGCATTGTACAATTTGATCACTAATGTCAGCTTATGTGTGCTCCATTCATTATAGGTGACTCAGGATACGGAATTAGGCCGTGGCTCTTGACTCCGGTGCTAAACCCTCAAACTGAAGCAGAGGACAGGTACAATGCAGCCCATATATCTACAAGATCTGTTATAGAGAGGACATTTGGCCTACTCAAGACCAGGTTTAGGTGTCTGGACAGAACTGGTGGGGCTCTTCTATACAAGCCTCAAAAAGTGTCTGATATTATCCTTGCCTGTTGCATTTTGCACAATGTTGCACTCAGGCACAATGTACAGTCAGACCTAGCTGAGGCTTTGGTAGACGAGCATCCCACCCATGTAGCTGCTGAAAATGAACAAACAGCCAGTGGTGGCCAGACACGACAGAATCTCATCAATTCATTTTTTTCTTGTAAGTACAAACTCATATGTTCCTAGTACTACTTTTATAGTTTAATTATGTTATATTAACAATAATGTTTCTTTATATAACCTTCTGTTAGGACACAGATGAATATGGGTTGCACACCTTTCTTTTCTCTGCTGTGTGCACAAAGGGATGTGGCACCGGTATGTTATTGTTGCACAGGTTATATAATCCCTCTTCAATTGTACTTTAGTTGTGTGTATGTGAATACAACTTGGGTAACAAAGCAATAATATTTTAGCATTGTGTTATTCCTTATGCTAAGACAAAACACATATTATGCCCATAATCATTCATGCTTCTAGTATGCTTACATACAATGTTATTGGTGCAGTGTAACATGTACATCCATATGATGTGTACACCAGGCTGATTTACATTTTGAATGTCATGAAATATACATGGTGTTGTACATTTAACACCAAATACACACTTTGCTGTGTTGTTTACGGTACTGAAGATGGCATGTCAATGTTTGCAATTTATATATTGTTCCTTTGCATTATAGGTATATCTCCAGTATGACTGATCATGGTATGTATATTTGCTGACATCTCTCATAAGATGTGGCTACCTCAATCTTCCTATAATTATTGGAACTAAAAACCCAACATATTGGTTTAAACACAAATGTTACATATATGTACTTTCTGTATCATGTATATGCATTTAGCTACTCTTGAGCTTTCATGTGCATTGTATTACAAAATGATTACTCACATTTCATCACATTTTATGTATGTTTCCTTATAATTTCCATTAATGTAATATAGAGGTGGTTGGAGAAAAGGGGATAACTGTACTTATTTGTTTACTTACGGGAGCACATTCATCACTAGCATAGACACACTTTTTAAGACAACTGTTTGTGTCTCTATCAATTGGTGTAGGATCCATGTATAACACCGACAAATGATAACACCAGCTTTATTATGGTAGCTTATATCATCATATTGACTATACTATGTATTTCTAAACGATTAATAAACACAGTAAACTATAGTTAGTTAGGTTAATGAAATATACACAGAAACGTACTTCATAACATGATGGTGATGTCATATTCAGAACATCATGCATTGGAGGGGACCATAACATCTGGCCAGTAACATTATTTGCTACAGTCCCAAACCATTTTATCTACATACCCATGTAACAAGAGATTTTAAAAATAAATGGCTACTTGGTTGTAAGTGTCCTTTACATTGGGAGAAGGAGTGGCTCACTGAGTAAAGACACACACTGGAACTGATAGTTTGAAGCAGGGGAGTCTGGTTCAATTCCCGGTGTGGGCTCCTTGTGACCTTGGCCAAGTCACTTTATCTCCCTGTGCCTCATGCGGCAAAAAAACATTTGTACGTTCCACGGGCCAGGGACCTCAGGCTGAAACATGTGTCTGTAAATCGCTGCGTACAACTAGCAGCCCTATACATGAACATGCTCATATTATTATTATTATTGTTACATAGTTTCGACAGTCATACGTTCCATTACATATTAGAATACACAAATGTGTTAGCAGAGTGGGAATGGTTGTTATATATAAAACACACCATGTCATAAAATGTTAGTAGTCATTAAAGAACACTCAATAAAAATTCATGAGGCACTCTTTTGCAACATCATTATGTTAATTAAGTGCTTATGCAATATAGGCATAAGGGTATCACATTTTTAATTGTTTGTTAATAAGCGCTGCAAGCAATATAAAATTAGTTCCATATGTAGTATAGTAGTCGGTGGCTCCTCCTCACAATCATCTCATATAAAGGTAGACTCTTCTGAAATCATACATTGATCCGATTGTATCTTCCCCGACATCTCTGAAATACAGCAAACACATGATGGTCAAAGATGGCACCTTACTAGATATGCATCCGTGACAACGCGTTACGCAGCTCTATATGATTGTGTAGATACACACGTCAGTCACTTATATGTTAGAAGTAAAACTGTTCATCAGTATGTAATGTTTCTTTAAATTTGTAGCAGGCATAACTATGTATAAGAAGTGAACGTTGCCTGTATACTGAAAGATGTGCGCGCACATCTTTGTGTGCGCACGCACTTCACGCTTGGCTCCACTAACTGTTAGCGCATGCGCAAAACAAAGCGTACGTTGTGCGTTCAATACATGTTGAAAATACCAGTAAACATAACATCTTTATTTCAAATACAATGAAGACGAAACTACATTCGTTCTAAACGAGTACATCTGTATTCTTTTTAAACAGACGTGTTTGAACAGAAAGCACGGCCGATAACACAATGCGCAAATGCAATACGTGTGACGTCATGTTAAGCCAGCGTGAAACGCACGCTAACACTCCTCCCACTCAATTAACATTCGGCTAACGCCCAGGGTACGCCTACAAACACTGAGCCGCACGCATCACACACTGCAGTTACCGTTACTATAACAAAACATGACAGCCAATAGGCTTTGAGGCGCGCACGTCGCTTGGGGGCGGGACTTACATCACTAATCCTTTTTAAGGACGCCTTGGCCCATGACAAGGGTCCCACGTCATACGTGGTGGACCCGGTTTTCAATGTTGTAGATGTTGCATGATAACAAAACAGGTATGTGTTAGAGTAATGGTAAAATGTTGCTAATATGTTTAAAGGGATAGGAAAGTACGTATATTTATTCCGTCAGCAATGTGTACTACTCTTTCAGGTCCTACTATATTGTATTAGGAAACAATTTGTTTGTGATCGCTACATGTTATGCAGTCTGCAATGTTACGCTGTATCCACGCATTGAAAGTGAAAATGGTGGTTACAAAAAAAAAAAAAATTTAAACGCAGAGTCAACGCATAACGATTGTTATATTTACCATTCTTCTAGAATTAACTCTTCGCCTGGCTGCAACTGGTCGCTCCAGAAATGCAAGCCATTTTCATCCACGCTTAACCCAACCGCTGAATCCAGTATGGCACATATCTCCTCCAGGATGCGCTCATAGGAATCGCCACTGCTTTCTTCAAATAATTGGTCGGGAGGTAGGTTCATTTCTTCCGGTTCCCATTCCAATGCAATTTCAGCTGAAAGGCTTGGTACATAATCATAGTACTTTTGTTCTTGTACAATGTGGGTTTCAGGAATGGAGGCTGCAGATATTGCAGCACGTATCGATTCAAACGGATCAGTAGTAGCGGATACATTGCTATTGCCATTAGGAATAAATATGCCTTTCACGACAATATAAGTGCCGTCTTTCAGGAGAAATTGTTTTTCCGGGGCAATCTTCCAGAAACCATAGGTGTGTTGTAGCTTATCCTGGTCACGTTCAAAAAAGTCATTACTTGATAAAGTGAATCTTATTGAGGAATTAAAATTCCGTGCATGCTTACGGTCTTGGTAATAAGGATATTTTGCTCGAATGAAATCATCGATTTGGCGTGTGCTTGCTTTCTGTCCGCGACTGTTCAAGATGGCTTCACAGATCATGTACTTATACCCTAAAAGGGGATTAATATTGTTAACGAATTCATCAGCCATGTCTGAGTAGCACAAAAGCTGTGTGCAGGTCTGTGTTATTTGCTCATCAAAATGAATGTGCTGAATGGCTAACAAACTCCTGTTTTTCCTTGTCAAGGTCAACAAAACTAACTACTTTGACTCCTTATTTCAAACGCCAATTGGATTTGGTTGTCTAATTGGGTTAACAGTTGTGGTTCGTGATATGGGACTGTGGGAGAAACATTTCTCCTTCTTTTATCTCGTTTGTGAAAAACATCCCTAGACTGTGAATGCGTTCACATAGTGTTTTTTTGAAAACTAACAAAGGCCAGTGTGTGAAAATATTTCTTAGCCAGGCATATCAGTAAAAACACACCTGCAAAAAGAAATGTTTTTTCCCCGCTTACATTTCTGTGTGTATGTGAAAGTCTGGTTAACTCCCTGTCTGCATGAGTTTAAATACGTGTGTATATATATATATATATATATATATATATATATATATATATATATAAATATATCTCTTATAAAAATATATATATATTTATATATAATAATTTTTTTTTTTTATATTGCAGGAGTACACACAACATTGATGGCATTAAGTATACCTTGTATGAAACCTATTTAAATGGTGAGAAACATGATTGAATTAAGTAATAAACATTTGTTTAAGCACAATACTGTTAGAGTCTCATACTTAGGATATTTCTCAAACATTAGGCCTGTATTATTAAAATAGTGTGCTTTCACAAGGAAGCATGAAGTGTATTAGTTTGTGTATACCAGTTTATATAGTACTATATATATATATATATATATATATATATATATATATATATATATATATACACACACATATATACATATATATATATATATACACATATATATATATATATACACATATATACATATATATATATACACATATATACATATATATATATACACATATATACATATATATATATACACATATATACATATATATATATATATATATACACACACTCACACTCACTCAGTGTGTGTGTGTGTGTGTGTGTGTGTGTGTATATATATTATTATACATTCTGAGATGTTATAGAAACGAACACACAACTGATTAAAGGACAAAATTACAATGGCCAAGCAAGGCAAAGGTAAGTAATAATTTACACATAATCCTGCTGTACACGTACAAGAAAGATGTTTGCACTTACTTAGGTGTTTTAATAATTGCATGTGACTAATATGCATATGCAATTCTTACATCAATTAACACACCCAAATGCAATGTTTTGCTGCAAAGTCAATGGCAGCTTCTCTAAACTTAGCAACTGGCTCCTGGTGGACCATTACTGAACAGACGATTACAACATAAATATTTATAACACAATTAATTATGAGTGTTAACATTTCCAAACCTTCACGTGTACAAGAACATAGTTGAAAGTTTGGAAACAACACAGTCTTCAGCATACATACAATAGTAATTAGATAATCTGAAGTCAACAAAACAAGGCCAAACACATATTTTCTGAATTATAACATTTATTTTTTTTGTTCCTTTTGCGAGCGAGTAACAGGCCTGCTTGTTGTCTCTTGAATTTTCCTTTTTCTTTTGCCACCAACTTTAGGCACAACAGAGCCACTTTGAGTGGCCTCTGGCACTTCACGGGCAGGGCTTGTGGCCAGTGACTGTTCACCTACAGGGCTTGTGGCCAGTGACTCACCTACAGGGCTTGTGGGCAGTGATTCACCTACAGGGCTTGTGGCCAGTGACTCACCTACAGGGCTTGTGGGCAGTGATTCACCTACAGGGCTTGTGGCCAGTGACTCACCTACATGGCTTGTGGCCAGTGACTCACCTACAGGGCTTGTGGGCAGTGATTCACCTACAGGGCTTTTGGGCAGCGACTCACCTACAGGGCTTTTGGGTAGTGACTGTTCACGGACAGGGCTTGTGCCCAGTGACACATGTGAGCAAGTTGGTAGACACTGCACAAGTGATGGTTGGTCTGTTTCATGTGTGTCTTTTGTTGTTTTTGACCAAAAACTGGTCAGTAGTAACTGCTTGTATTTTGTTTTTGTGGGCTCCTTTGTAGGTGTCAGCTGCTGATTTTGTACAGATGGCAGTGGTAGTATGTCGTCAGGAACCTGCACAGCAATGTCTGCTACTTGACCGGTAACATTTGGGCCTGGTGAATGAATATCAGATGAATGTGGTGAAAACTGACCTGCATGAACAGATCCTGGCTGGGAGGTGTTGAATTGTGGTACATTAGTCATTCTCCAGTAATTAGCTTGTGTTTGCTGAACAACTAATGCTTCGAATGAGGTGTTGATTTTTTGCAACTGTTTAGGCACTTCAATGAAGACTCTGTGGAGATGTGCCAATTGTGATACTGTTTCTTCCTGCAGTCCAATCATCCTTTCCAGCACTGTCATCATGTCTGAATGGCGACGATTTTCTGCGTCCACTATTTTTCCCTCTGAAGCTACAATTGCATCGTATGTGGAAGTTGATGGACGATTTGGCGGTACAACAGTTTCTATTGGCACCTCTTCATGGTCACATGATTGTATTTCAGTCTCTTCTGTGGCGTCATCCTCATCATACTCATCATCCTCATCACCATGATGTTCTAAAAAGAAATGTACACATTATTAAATGGCATGTTAATGTATGCTGTGTTACTATGTAATTGTACTGTGTCCTAAGTAACACCTAACATGTTAGCATACGTTTTATAACCTCATTAAAAACTACCTTGACTTACGAATAATGTTTGGACTCAGTATGAAATATGAATGAATGAAAAGTTGCTCTAAACTCAGAAGTCCTACATGATAATTAACATCACTAACACAATACATGTTGCCTTACACTTCATTTTCACTGACACTAAGTAATCCTATTTAAAGAAGATGTGCAAAACAAATAATGCACATGACAACATAACATATAGAAGAGCACATATTATATGGCCAGCAAATGATACACTCACCTTCTAGTAGTGTTGAGCTGGCTGACCCAGGTGAAGACACTTGTTCCATCTCAGGTGACACATGTCCTCCAGGGGCAACTATATATAACAATAACATAAGTTTTACATTTACATGTGTAAATATTGAACAAACACTTATTGTATGTTCTGTATTTATGATTAACTAACAACATCAGTTCCTTAACCGAAAATGTGTGTGTGAAAGTGAACATAAATAGTTGTAATAACAATGTACATGCCTGTGTACTTAGAAGTTTTGAGTTCCCTAACATACAACATACTATGTTTCTGCAGTAATGCGTGAGGATAAATAGATTAAATGAGTACATAAAAATCATATGTTGTGTAGTGATATCAGTATCATAATGTACATAACTATCATGAGATGACCATTCACAATGGTTATCATGAAGGTGGTCATATTGCAAAAAGTGTTATTTTTGGTAGAGGATATGTGTGGTACATTAATCGAAGATGTGGCACACCTGAATGTGGCTGTGACTCAACAAGACAACACATGCAGTGTGTGATAATGTGTCTTTCATAGTAGTTCAACTATAGATATGAGTGAACTAATGTGTGACGTACGCTTTGATAAGTAATGAGTTGTTGGGGCATTTAGTAGCTAGAGTTAAGCTTTCCAATGAGTGTGATTAACTTCAGTTGTGCTATTCAGGTTGTAAGAAAGGTATTCCCTTCCCCAAAAAGCCTAATCAGCCACACCTTTCAATGACTTGAAACAGGTGCAAATGGTGTGAACTAAGTTGACCGTGAAATGAGGCTGTAATTAGTGTGTGTGCTGAACCCCACCCCCTCTGTTGAAGTGTATGCTGTGATGAGATATTAATTGCAGCTGCTTTAACACAATGGTAGATGAGCTAAGTAGTCATCTGCAGTGTTTAAGTTATGAAAACAATGACATAACATATGATACGTGTGCCTCATTATGCTGTCTGTATATGACATAAAGCAAAAATGGACCTTTTCTTAAGCAACTATAGATGTGTTAGTGCCAGTGATGTTTGTAGGCCGTTACATGCAATTTCTTTGATGCATGCTTAAAATAGGCAGTAATGTCATGTTTGTCGGAGTAAAATCAATAAAATACACAATAATATGATACATATTTCTGTTCTGTACCTGTAGCTACTAATAATTTCTCATGAACATGTGTTACACGTGTACTACCCTGTTGTTCCCCATCTTCGCCCACCATCAATTGCTTCCACTGCAGCTATGCATTTTGGGAATTCACATGTAAATGAGCACGCAATGGCACGTGCTATATTAGTTACTGCTTTTAGTAGGACTACTACATATATGTCTATTTTGAGATATATATATACAGAATCAGACATATACATATATAGATGCAGGTATGCTTATATTGTGAAGACAGTATAAAAAGCAGTGTAACTATGCAAAATAACTGTAAGCAACGACACGCCTAGTACAGTAATATTTATCACCTGCTGGAAATTGTGACGGATAAATTCCAATGTCACGGTCACCAGCCAAGCCTTCCACGACGACGGTAAGTAATTTTGGCCGAAGCAGCTCCTCCAATGGAGTCAATATGAGACGTTGTGGTGTGGGCCCACCTCCAGTGCCAGTAGCATGCACGCGTTGGTCTTGTATTTTCTTTTTCAATTTGGACCTAATATCATCAAATCTTTTCCGACAATGATACTTGTCCCTGACACGATTCCCACAGGCATTGACACCAATGACTATTGTGTCCCACATTTCTTTTTTGCTTGCTGCACTTGTCCGCCCTTGAAAAACATATAAAAGATATGAGGTAAATGAATAATAATATAAGCACCAGTTTCCTACACTGCTAGCTGTTCCAAGTGATAGCAAACATGCTGTTTTATGTGTAATATGTGCAGCACATGAGCATTCACTACTAAACCTATACATGTAAGCAAGGTTGCATTCATATTGTATGCAGTTATGGCAAATTGACCGCCTGTGTTTATTTGTCCTTGTAAGGCATGATAAAAAGCTGTGTTTCCACACTAATGAACATAGAAAGATATTGTGTACCCATATTTGCATATGAACAAAACTCAGATGACCTAGGATCACATGTATTTGAATAATAAATGTAAAGTTACACTTACCTACTAAATGTCCATATATACTGTCATAGTGCTCCAGAATGCCAGTGACAAGAGCCCTATTTTCCTGGTCATTGAAGCGAGGATTACGTGGCTTCTCCACACGTTTTTTCCGAGCAGGTTTAGGGTCAGAGCTTGGCTGGTGCTGACTGGACTCTCCTTCTTCCAATGGAAGAGCCTCCAAAAGCTGGCCACCAGCAAGCACGCCACCACCATCCACCCCATCAGCAACTGCGCCACCAGCAGCACTCCCAGCACCAGCACTCCCACTCCTAGCACCAGCACTCCCACTCCTAGCACCAGCACTCACACTCCTAGCACCAGCACTCACACTCCTAGCACCAGCACTCACACTCCTAGCACCAGCACTCCCACTCCCAGCAACAGCACTCCCACTCCCAGCAACAGCACTCCCACTCCCAGCAACAGCACTCCCACTCCCAGCAACAGCACTCCCATTCCCAGCAACAGCACTCCCATTCCCAGCAACAGCACTCCCACTCCCAGCAACAGCACTCCCACTCCCAGCAACAGCACTCCCACTCCCAGCAACAGCACTCCCACTCCCAGCAACACCACTCGGTGCACCAGCAACATCACTCCCCTGAACAGTACGTTCACTCCGACGCGTACTCCCACGAGTAGCACTCCCACTCCCACCAGCATCACTCTTCCCACGCTTTGCGGGCATACTTCCAGCACTCACAAAAAACAGACAAGAAATGTACAGGCAATCACACGACCCACTTCCACATATAAAACAAGACAAAGATGTAAACAAAACAACAATGGACAAAGCTCACCCAATACACAACAAGTCTCTCAGTCAATATGCAAATGTTCAATCGTCCAGCTCTGTGCGTCTCTCTCTCTCTCTCACTCCCAACAACACAGAGAATGATTAGCAGTACACGTTGCCTTTAAATATGGCGCGCAATCAAAAACATGCTTGTTTCGCCTGATTCAGCAAGATTTGTGATTGTGCAACCTAACAGCACCCCGCCACGCACGCCGATACACCTGTGTGTGATCGGCTCATCATCGTGAGAGTGGGCGGATTTGTTTTCGGGTTGATTTTGAATGTATTCGGCACTTACTGCATACGGAGAGGGAAAAACGCCAATAACATGACTAATCGATAAGCTTGCCGATTTCACATAATCGTCGCTTACTGCATGAGGCCCTTTGTCTCTCCAAATGGTTCTACTTTTATAAATATTTTTTATTGTTATATTTTTATTGTTGATATGATATTTTTTATTAATTTAGTTTTGCATTTTTTGGGAGTATAGTCATTTTATATATGCCATCAGCTTATGATTATACCACCTCACTAGGTTTATTTGAATAGCCTATAGCAGATTAGGTCCTCACTACATTAACAGTTATATTATCAGGTTAAAGTATAGGCGCTACTTCATATGTTCCTTTTTTTTGTATATATGTACAAAAAAAAGGAACATATGAAATAGCGCCTATACTTTAACCTGATAATATAACTGTTAATGTAGTGAGGACCTAATCTGCTATAGGCTATTCAAATAAACCTAGTGAGGTGGTATAATCATAAACTGATGGCATATGTAAAATGACTATACTCCCAAAAAATGCAAAACTAAATTAAACTAGCCCGGTTACATGCTGGGTACATGCTGGGTGTCGCCTGGCTAGTTTAAGGCAAGTTTAAGGCATTTCTGCATTGACTAATGACCCATCGGATTAACACAGCAGGGGTCCCTGGCAGTCCTATTCAGTTTGAAAGGGACTGCCAGGGACCCCCGCTGTTAATCTGATGAGCCATTAGTCAATGCAGAAATGCCTTAAACTTGCCTTAAACTAGACCCAGCATGTGCTTGGGTCTTTTTGGCGATTGCCACTGGTTTGTGTGAGAATAACCGTCGGCACTCCAGCAAGTTATCATGTAGTTACTGCACCGACACACTTTATTCGAGCAAATACCCAGTATGTACCTGGCAGATACCTGGAATGCGCCGCTCCTCACCTCTGACAAGCCCCGTTGTGTTTGCCTTCCCAGCCTGGGTTCATGCCTGGCTGACGGGCGGCTGATCTGTTAAATGATAATGATTAGGATTTAATAGGCTGCAATGCTTCGCGTGTCTACCAGATGGCATAAATTCATGAATTGTAATGCAGTATATATATATATATACTGTGCGGTATTGCAGCCAGCGGGAATAAAATGCTTCAATCCCTGCCTGGAAAATAACTCAATGCACTCGGGCAGAAAACAGTCACAAACCTCAATACACCCGGGTATACCCGAATTCGTGGGACTAGCCGAGCTCGAATAAAGTGTGTCGCCAGTGTATTTTATTTAGAATAATTAAGGGCAGAAAATGGGACTCAGGGGGTCAAATATATGAATAAGTGTGTCTTTGTACAGATGTAGCAAGACTTACTGTCCCCAGTACCATGGATGAATAAGCAAAAGTCTGTGTCACTGGGGACAGTGTCTGCTGCAATCACACTGCAGTGACAACTTTGGAAAAATCTGCACGACAGCGACAGCGACAGTGACAGCGACAGAGACATTACATTTAGTAGTGTTTCCAGTTGTATACATATCCCCTCAAACCTGCCTCCAAATAAATTATATAGAGATGCCTGCGCTGGAAGAGAAGCACAGCTGAGGTACCCTGGTAAATATGCTAATATATATATGCAAAGTATATTTAAATGAGTCCCATCCCACACTTCCTAAAAAGATTTCAATATCAACTCATAGTCTACAGTACATATTATTACTTTGTGCTTGGCATCCTTTCAAAGTTACAATCAACAAAATAGATATCCCTTGGAGATATGCTAGTAGTAGACAGTAGCTCACACTGCTTGAGTTGCTTCCTAAAAAACAATGGTAGTTGGTTCTAGTCCTGTGGGGTCTGACATCAGTACACCATTTCAGTCAGTAGGTGCCTTAGGCTTATCAACTCTACAGTATACAGTTGGTATGGAAATAATTTTAAGAAGTGTGGGATGGAACTCATTTAAATATACGGTACCTTGCTTAACCATTAGCATATCTCCCAGGGTACCTCAGGTGTTTATATTATTTGTCCTTGAGTGTTGGATTTTCATAAATATATGTTTACATGTATTTCCTCAGGATGTTCAAAGATAAATTAAATTGTTTTAGATGAAAAAAAGTACCATGCCTAGCATAAAACAATTTACTGAATTTAAAGACAGGAAATGAAAACAGCCTCCCTAGTAATAAACAAATATAATGAGAATTTCTTATTTTAAAATATTTTCAGGAATAATGTTATAAACATCTATGTACATGAGATGTAAAGTGTTTCTTTTGTGAGAAAAATGGACAGTAGTTTTAAATTCAGGGGGGAAGCAATCTATAAACAGAATTATATGTCTCTAAGTGGCAACACAAAAAAAGGAAATTATCACACTTGGATGACTGCAAAATCTTGTTTTTTGAGGGATTGAGGGATTGAGGGATTAGCTCTTGAAAATAGGGTCAAATACAGTACTGTGAAGTTGTCTGTGCAACAATGCAATAAAGTAATATAAATTAGACATTTACATCCCTCTGCAATATACCATGCACGATTTGGGAGACATGGCTATTGTTAATACAGCTACTGTATTGTATTGTCTCCTCTCAAGTTTAAAATGAGAGAGCACCAAGCAGTCCAGTTCCAACTTTTTCAGTGAGCACTGCGTCATTGTTTTACCAGTCCAGCAATCCTTCTCCTTCCCCTCTGGATTATAATAGGCTATGGGGAAACTCAAGAAAATTAAATTATGGCATCTTTTTTAGGGAACAGACAGATACCAGCATGCTCTGAGAAACCCCCAAAATTACTACATTATATATATATATATATATATATACAGTGGTTGACAAATCACCAAAAAATCTACTCGCCACACAAAAAAATCTACTCGCCACCTAGTACCAAACGTGTGCTGCTTGGGCCAATATTTACTCGCCCGGGGGTTAAATCCACTCGCCTGGGGCGAGCAAATGTATAGGTTTGTCGAACACTGTATATATATATATATATATATATATATATATATATATATATATATATATATATGTGAAAAAAAGGAAAAAGAAAAAACTGGCGCACACCTAGTGCATTACCATAATAAAATTGTATTAAAGGAACATAAAATCTTTCAAATGCCCACTCATAAAGGTACAGCAATCAATAGCATGTATGAGATAGGCTCTCATGTGCCAACAGCTTGATCATCACAGTCCGGCTCAGGGCAATGGCGTCGTCACGTGACCCTCCTTCGTGCAGCCGAAACCGGAAACGGAATACCTCGCACTCAGTGTTCAGCAAGAGAGGTCCCTGCGGGAAACAGTGCCTTGGAAGTCCTCTGTATTGTTGTTAGGGCCGTAATGACACACACGAAAGCCAGTATCTGACAGCAGGTAGCAGCAATGTTCGTGGGCAAATGGCGGCCGCAATCTAACCACACCCTACGCATTTCGTTGGTTATCATTGGAACAGGACTTTGTGTATTGGAGGTTTTTTCATTTTTATTTTTATTTATTTTTTCATTTTTTCACTTATTAACATAATTTTATATTTTGGTATTTTTATTAAACTTACATTTTATAGGTATTTTAATTTTAATTATAGTGATTGAATTAAATATTGTATTATTTTATTGTCTATATCATAGTGTATCAGCTAATATCTAGCCGCCCCACTAAACGCATTCATGATTAGCAACTGGTTCTTCTATAATTCACTTTAGTCAGGATAAAATAGATGCGCTACTTCATCTTTTTGCTTGTTTTGTTCTATATATATATATATATATATTTATATATGCAAATATAACTGTATGCTCATCTGCATGTCTTAGGCAGGTCTGCAACCCCGCCTTTCCCCATTATCACCCAGCATACAGCACTTCCACTGCAGCAAGGGATTCTGGGAAATGACTTGCAAATGAGCACACAGTGTCACTTTTTGCCTCAATAACCATTTTTAACATGGTTCCCTATAGGCTTAAGCTTGCTGCATGGTCACAGCTTTGAGCACAGCCAGGGTTAAGGTGCATACCCAGAAAACCACCCACAGACAGCTGTTTCGACCTTGATGGGTCTCATCAGTGTGGGGTTGATTTTACTGGGAATGCAAGAGAGGCTATGGGATAGGCTAAACCATAATATGGAAAGGCGGGGTTGCAGACCTGCCTAAGACATGCAGATGAGCATACAGTTATATTTGCATATTTGCTTTCCTGTGGAGGGTTTTTGTCACTTTTTTTACTCACCATAACTTAACTCAGTATTATGGTTTAGCCTATCCCATAGCCTCTCTTGCATTCCCAGTAAAATCAACCCCACACTGATGAGACCCATCAAGGTCGAAACAGCTGTCTGTGGGTGGTTTTCTGGGTATGCACCTTAACCCTGGCTGTGCTCAAAGCTGTGATCATGCAGCAAGCTTAAGCCTATAGGGAACCATGTTAAAAATGGTTATTGAGGCAAAAAGTGACACTGTGTGCTCATTTGCATGTCATTTCCCAGAATCCCTTGCTGCAGTGGAAGTGCTGTATGCTGGGTGATAATGGGGAAAGGCGGGGTTGCAGACCTGCCTAAGACATGCAGATGTGGATACAGTTATATTTGCATATTTGCTTTCCTGTGGAGGGTTTTTGTCACTTTTTTTACTCACCATAACTTAACTCAGTATTATGGTTTATATATATATATATATGTGTGTGTGTGTGTGTGTGTGTGTGTGTGTGTGTGTGTGTGTGTGTGTGTGTGTGTGTGTGTGTGTGTGTGTGTGTGTGTGTGTGTGTGTGTGTGTGTGTGTGTGTGTGTGTGTGTGTGTGTGTGTGTGTGTGTGTGTGTGTGTGTGTGTGTGTGTGTGTGTCAATTGGAGTGCTACTGTGCGTGGGCAAATGCACACAACAAAAAACAAAGAAGCCCAAAGCCACATCCAATATGACAAAAATATACAGGGAACAACCTATATATCTCTTGAAAAAAAGGTCATTTAGTTAAACCCTTTGCCAACGCATTTAAAGCCTGCAAGCCACTTCAAGGCATGACCAAATATTGCAGGTCCTAACACTAACTGATTCAAATTCTTATGTAATACAGTCAGTATAGAACCCAAAAAGTGATTTAAATATGCGGACGACATGGAAGCAGCAAAAAAATGAATGAAAATGTATTATATCAAACATGCAGATATTAGCCAGACATTTGGTCCACAGAGGGACTTTCTTCAAGCGGCAGAAATGTTGGGCTAATACTGTAACTCACACAAGAGTCCTTGGGCCTCATGCAGTAAGCCCCGATACAAAATTTTCGGCACGAATTGCAAAAATGTATTTTTTGGGCGATTTGCCCTCGCAGTATTCAGTAAGGGCCGAATCCCTCCGATCCCTGCTGAAGCACTGCGAAAGCAAAGCTGCCGATGAGCTGTGGCGATACAGCCTGGCTCCCGATAAGGCTCCCGATAAGCCTTTGGTGCCGATAGATGTTTGCAGCTGAGAGAGACAAGCCGCTCTCTCAGCGCAAACTTCGGCACCAAAAAAAGTATTTAAAAACAACTTTTATTTATACTCTACATGTGCAGGGGGTCTTCGGAGCTGAACCGCGTTGGTTTGAGGTCCGGGGACCCCCTGCCCCCCGAGATACAGGCCCCTTTATGAGGTGCCGGTATCCCTCGGCGTTTAAAGGTCCCGATCACGTGACCGCGGCCTGTAAACAAACCAGAGGGATACCGGCACCCCATAAAGGGGCCTGTATCTCGGGGGGCAGGGGGTCCCCGGACCTCAAACCAACGCTGTTCTGCTCCGGAGACCCTCTGCACATGTATAGTATAAATAAAACACACACACATCAATAAAGACTCGTTCCTTACCTTGGCGGCTATGTGCAACGGTAATGAAGCAGCATGAATGTCTTTTTAATTATACTGTACAGTGAGCAGGGGGTCCCCTGAGCTGAACCGCATTGCTTTGTGGACCAGGGACCCCCTGCTTCCCGAGTTACAGGCCCCGGTATGTGTCATCGGGTGGCAGTGTCGCCGCCATGTTTATAGCGTCCCAGCAATAAACATGGCGTCCACACTGTAACCGATGGCCCAAACCGGGGCCTGTAACTCGGGAGGCAGGGGGTCTCTGAGCCACAAATAAATGCGCTTCAGCTCAGGGGGCCTCCTGCTTCCGCACAATATTATTAAAATACATTAATGCTGCTTCATTACCATAGCGGATAGCCGCTAAGGCAATGAAGGGGTTAACGCATAGTAGCATGTTTATTGGGGACAAATGCCCCCAATAAACATAGCAGCAATACACAACATACAGTATAGTAATGGGCAGAATGACTATTATCCACAAATGGATAATAGTGCAGTTGTCCATTTACAATACTTACACAACAATAAAGACTTTAAATACATATAGCACTCACCCATGTCCCACTGCCACGATGAAGGCCATCCTCATCTTCATCCTGCCCATGCCCCATCCGCTTCTGCAAAACAAACACAAGAATTACAACATCCAAATTAATGTCCCCTAACCCCTTAATCACCATAGCGGTTATTAACCGCTACAGTTATTAAGGGGTTAAGCCACCATCACCCACATACCCTCCCCCACAAAGCCCCCCAACCACCCTCACCCAATACCCACAGGGGAGTCCTACCAAATACCCTTGGGCCTAATACCCCCTCCCCCAGCACATACAGTACAATAATGTGCCAAATAACTATTATCCACATAGGGATAATACATTATTTGGCCATTATTAAACACATTCAATAACGTTAAAATGTAAATAAAATTGTACTAACCTCATCAATAAGAAGTCTCCGTCGCCAGCATCATCCTTGGGGTCCGTTGCCAACATTAGAAATAGCCACAACATTTCAATATCATTAACATAACACTGAACCCCTTAATCACCTTATCGGGTACTAACCTGAAAGGTAATTAAGGGGTGAAGCCATCCTGCAATGCCTACAACAGTTATGCATAACATCTTCAGTGAAATAAAAACCAATTGCCTAACCAAATTCCATTTAATCATTCAATCTGTAGGCTCACATGCCTCATAAAACATTGCATTTACAGTGTATACATGTAGCATAACATGTAAACTGCATGTACACGCTGCAAATCAATGTTAACAATACAATAATGCCACTCAAATCGCCATACATCACAAGAAGTATATTATTTAATACAATAAACTCACCATCAATGAATTACCACACATCAATTACATCCCTAAACAATTAAAATACCATCCATACCAATTACACAATGAACTAAAGCTATCCTAACAGAGAACCACTTCAAAACATAGAAAAAAGTACACCAACAAATACAATATACTAAAGCAAGGCTTTCCATATCCTATTGTACGGCCTGGAAGCCCAAAACTTACATCTGTCTAAAAATAAAATACATTTAGCACACATCAATGCATAGCCACAATGATTAACAATACAGAATTAGAAGCTTTAACAACACTATCATTTCTTACCCTGTATATATATCTGTACACATACATACAGACATACATACAGTGGGAAGAAATGATATGCATTATAAAAAATGAAAACATGAAAAAGCAACACAAAAAACAGTTACATTAAGTACATTTCTTTATTTAACTTACCATTACTTGCCCCCACCGACTCCCGTTGATCAGCTTACTCACGAACCAATCCACGACACCATCCACGACACCATCCAGGAACAAATCCACGACACAATCCAGGAACAAATCCACGAACCAAACCAGGAACCAATCCAAGAACAAGTGCAGGAACCAATCCAGGAAGCAAGCCACGAAGAAATCCAAGAAACAATCCACGACACGATCCAGGAACAGGAACCCATAAAAGAAAAGAAAAAAACAAATTAAACATTAAAATAATAAAACATGACAATCAAGGGTTGTACTAGTTTTATTCTTAGTGAATCTGTATTACAATACCTTGTTCCGGGGTCTTCTTGACATCCGGTGCCACGCCCTGGTCTTCAATCTTCAGGAGGAGGTCCGTCCTCCTCGGCATCTGCCTTCAAAATGAGACGACATAGGCTTTTATAGGCCTATGACATCACATTTGTCGTCATATGGTTCCCACGGCCCTGATTGGGCCGTGAAAACCATGTGTTTTGGCCGATGTAAAAAAATTGATGACGTCACTTAAAGGCAATGCCAGCACAGCCAATCAGAATGGCTTTGCTGCTATTGCCTTTAAGAAAACGTCATGAAATGACACATGGCCGGACTCACATGGTACTTGAACCAATCAGAGTAGGGATGGAGTTCCCACGCTCTGATTGGCTGGCTTACCATGTGAGTCCGGCCATGTGTCATTTCATGACGTTTTCTTAAAGGCAATAGCAGCAAAGCCATTCTGATTGGCTGTGCTGGCATTGCCTTTAAGTGACGTCATCAATTTTTTTACATCGGCCAAAACACATGGTTTTCACGGCCCAATCAGGGCCGTGGGAACCATATGACGACAAATGTGACGTCATAGGCCTATAAAAGCCTATGTCGTCTCATTTTGAAGGCAGATGCCGAGGAGGACGGACCTCCTCCTGAAGATTGAAGACCAGGGCGTGGCACCGGATGTCAAGAAGACCCCGGAACAAGGTATTGTAATACAGATTCACTAAGAATAAAACTAGTACAACCCTTGATTGTCATGTTTTATTATTTTAATGTTTAATTTGTTTTTTTCTTTTCTTTTATGGGTTCCTGTTCCTGGATCGTGTCGTGGATTGTTTCTTGGATTTCTTCGTGGCTTGCTTCCTGGATTGGTTCCTGCACTTGTTCTTGGATTGGTTCCTGGTTTGGTTCGTGGATTTGTTCCTGGATTGTGTCGTGGATTTGTTCCTGGATGGTGTCGTGGATGGTGTCGTGGATTGGTTCGTGAGTAAGCTGATCAACGGGAGTCGGTGGGGGCAAGTAATGGTAAGTTAAATAAAGAAATGTACTTAATGTAACTGTTTTTTGTGTTGCTTTTTCATGTTTTCATTTTTTATAATGCATATCATTTCTTCCCACTGTATGTATGTCTGTATGTATGTGTACAGATATATATACAGGGTAAGAAATGATAGTGTTGTTAAAGCTTCTAATTCTGTATTGTTAATCATTGTGGCTATGCATTGATGTGTGCTAAATGTATTTTATTTTTAGACAGATGTAAGTTTTGGGCTTCCAGGCCGTACAATAGGATATGGAAAGCCTTGCTTTAGTATATTGTATTTGTTGGTGTACTTTTTTCTATGTTTTGAAGTGGTTCTCTGTTAGGATAGCTTTAGTTCATTGTGTAATTGGTATGGATGGTATTTTAATTGTTTAGGGATGTAATTGATGTGTGGTAATTCATTGATGGTGAGTTTATTGTATTAAATAATATACTTCTTGTGATGTATGGCGATTTGAGTGGCATTATTGTATTGTTAACATTGATTTGCAGCGTGTACATGCAGTTTACATGTTATGCTACATGTATACACTGTAAATGCAATGTTTTATGAGGCATGTGAGCCTACAGATTGAATGATTAAATGGAATTTGGTTAGGCAATTGGTTTTTATTTCACTGAAGATGTTATGCATAACTGTTGTAGGCATTGCAGGATGGCTTCACCCCTTAATTACCTTTCAGGTTAGTACCCGATAAGGTGATTAAGGGGTTCAGTGTTATGTTAATGATATTGAAATGTTGTGGCTATTTCTAATGTTGGCAACGGACCCCAAGGATGATGCTGGCGACGGAGACTTCTTATTGATGAGGTTAGTACAATTTTATTTACATTTTAACGTTATTGAATGTGTTTAATAATGGCCAAATAATGTATTATCCCTATGTGGATAATAGTTATTTGGCACATTATTGTACTGTATGTGCTGGGGGAGGGGGTATTAGGCCCAAGGGTATTTGGTAGGACTCCCCTGTGGGTATTGGGTGAGGGTGGTTGGGGGGCTTTGTGGGGGAGGGTATGTGGGTGATGGTGGCTTAACCCCTTAATAACTGTAGCGGTTAATAACCGCTATGGTGATTAAGGGGTTAGGGGACATTAATTTGGATGTTGTAATTCTTGTGTTTGTTTTGCAGAAGCGGATGGGGCATGGGCAGGATGAAGATGAGGATGGCCTTCATCGTGGCAGTGGGACATGGGTGAGTGCTATATGTATTTAAAGTCTTTATTGTTGTGTAAGTATTGTAAATGGACAACTGCACTATTATCCATTTGTGGATAATAGTCATTCTGCCCATTACTATACTGTATGTTAGGGGGGTATAGGTGTTGTTGGGTATATATATATATATATATATATATATATATATATATATATATAATTATTTAATTATTTATTTAATTCGTTATTTTGGGGCTGGGGTGTGTTTTTTTTATTATTGTGGGTAGTGGGGGTGTGTGAAGGGGGCATTAGCCCCAACGGTGGTTGTTTAGGGCTTGCGGGTGGGTAGCGGGCGGCCTTAACCCCTTCAGGACCGTAGCGGTATTAACCGCTACGGTCGTGAAGGGGTTAAGTGCCCCCGCATCCCCCCCGCAAGTCCTAAACTCACACCCAGGGCCAAATACCCCCCTCACCCATCCCCGCTACCCACAATAACGCTGGCACGGTGGGTTAACCCCTTCATTGCCTTAGCGGTTAGCCGCTAAGGTAATGAAGTGGCTTTTAAATGCCTTTTTCCTGCCTCGGATGCATGCCGGGGGGCTCCGGTGCGGGTATCAGCTCCGGAGACCCCCGGCATCAATCACAGGCAGGAAAAAGGGCTGATTTTTCCTAAGTGTCGCCCTTGCCGATGCTTCTCCTTCAGCAAGTTGCCAACTTTAGTTGGCGGGCTGGATTGGCCATAAAATCTCCAATCTGGCCTGCCGATCAGCACCAAAAAGCTGATCGGGGCTTACTGAATTCAGGCGGGAAAAAAAAGTCCCGATAAGTGGCTTATCGGCAGCCGGGTGGCGCAAGAAAAGTTGCCGATAATTCCCACTTATCGGGGCTTACTGAATCAGGAGGGCAAAAAACGGCTATAAAATGCCGAAAAAGCCTTATCGGGGCTTACTGCATGAGGCCCCTTATCTTGCACTCAAGGTTCAAATATAATTAATATTTAATAGACACAGTAGTCCCAAGATAATAAATGATATTTATACTTAAAGGAGGACATATATTGTCTCATGCACACCAAACGTATATATATGGTATTTATTAGCATCCCACTAATACAGAAAAACACATTTTATTTAACACATGAAAAACGGCGTAAGTGAAAAACTATTTATAGTGCATTAAAAAAAACCTTTAGGAGATGGCTTGAATGTACCTTGGACATGCAAAAGTGTTGTGAAACCATCAATTCACTATTGAAAATTGATACTCATATGTCCAGAGTCTAAATCCTGCTTAGGTATGTATATCAAGGTGCATAAGTAGACTTAAGTGCCTTTATGGCTTTATTAATAATGTGTCTCGAATGAACAGGGAACTAAGGTAGTCAGTATAATTTATACAGAGCCAACCATACCTTACACATATATCTGTACTCCCTATGTTCTCTAAAAATGGGAGCCCTTAGGGTTCCTAGAAAAAGGTAGGTATCAAGTATTGAACCCACTAACACCTATAACACATATCGATGTTCGGTATAAACATTAAGCCTGGTCAGAGATGTATATTCATATACTGTACTGGAATGTATATTTGGTTGTAATGCTGAGGTATGTCTCTTTAAATGGCTGCATGCAGTGTGTACTCCATCCACCAGCAATGTAAACTGATGCAAAATACAATATATATACACCAAGGTCTGACATATATGGTGTTACACAAACGCTACATAGGAAGCAGAGAATGTAACAAACAACTTAGTAGCAGATATATCTCTTAAAATGGCTGCATGCTGAGTGTAATCAGCCCTGCAACCAGCAATCCTAATCGGTTAACAAAAAAATGATGCCTCTCTATTTAAATCATATTACCTTATGGAAAACCCATTCAGAACTGTATTTGACATTTGAACAGTATGTGGCCTATGTACTAAGAATACTAAGAATATTATTTTTGGCACTTAAAAATGTCAGTGCTGCAAAGTAAAACAAACATTAAAAAAAGTGCTTCCCACTGCATTTATTTATTTATAAAATATTTTACCAGGAAGTAATACATTGAGAGTTACCTCTCGTTTTCAAGTATGTCCTGGGCACAGAGTTAAGACAAATAATACATGGTTACAAATACAGTTACATAAATGAACAGGGTATACATTATATACAGGACATTGCATGCACAGTTAAAGAAAATATATATTATGGGCGCATGAAACAGTTACAGACCAGATTAAAATGTGAGACAGCCTTACATTTGAAAGAACTTAAACTGGTGGTGGATGTGAGAGTCTCTGGTAGGTTGTTCCAGTTCTAGGGTTCACGGTATGAGAAGGAGGAACAGCTGGATTCTTTATTCAGCCTTGGGACCATGAACAGTCTTTTGGAGTCTGATCTCAGATGATAGGTGCTGCATGTGGTAGGGGTGAGGAGCTTGTTCAGATAGGTGGGTAGCTTGCCCAGAAAGTATTTGAAGGCAAGACAGGAAAGGTGAACTTTGCGCCTAGACTCTAGTGATGACCAATCTAGTTCTTTGAGCATTTCGCAGTAATGTGTGTTGTAGCTGTATTGGAGAACGAAACGACAAATTGAATTGTAGAGGGTGTCAAGTTTGCCAAGGTGGGGTTGGGGAACCGAGCCATATACTTTGTCTCTATAGTCGATAATTGGCATTAGCATCTGCTGTGCAATACTCTTTCTGACCAGCAGGTTAAGGGAGGATTTGTTCCTGTAAAGTACACCTAGTTTGGCATACTGCACCGACACACTTTATTCGAGCAAATACCCGGTATGTACCTGGCAGATACCTGGAATGCGCCGCTCCTCACCTCTGACAAGCCACGTTGCATTTGCCTTCCCAGCCTGGGTTCATGCCTGGCTGACGGGCGGCTGATCTGTTAAATGATAATGATTAGGATTTAATAGGCTGCAATGCTTCGCGTGTCTACCAGATGGCATAAATTCATGAATTGTAATGCAGTATATATATATGTACTGTGCAGTATTGCAGCCAGCGGGAATAAAATGCTTCAATCCCTGCCGGAAAATAACTCAATGCACTCGGGCAGAAAACAGTCACAAACCTCAATACACCCGGGTATACCCGAATTCGTGGGACTAGCCGAGCTCGAATAAAGTGTGTCGCCAGTGTAGGTTTTGGATGTCAGGGTATCAATGTGCATTCCGAATGTTAAGTGGGAGTCAAACCATATGCCCAGGTATTTAAAACTAGTAACAGGAGTTAGGGTGGTGTTAGTGTTGGTTCTGATCTGCAGCTCAGTCACTGCAAGCTTTAAAAATGTAGTCTTGGTCCCAAATACCATTGTTACAGTCTTGTCGGTGTTTAAAAACAGTTTGTTTTGGGAAATCCCGTTTTCGAGTCTCAAAAAGTCAGACTGAAGTATGTGTTCAATGTCAGAGAGGCTATGGCTGTGTGCATATTGGATTGTGTCATCTGCATACATGTGTATTGAGGCTTCCTTACAAGCTGTGGGAAGATCATTAATGAACACTGAGAAGAGTAGGGACCCCAGAACAGAGCCTTGCAGGACACCACAGGTAATATCCAGGGGGTTGGAGTTAGAGCCTGAGATGGACACATGTTGGGATCTACCTGATAGGTAGGACTGAAACCAGTTTAAAGCATGCTTCCCTATTCCAGAGCTCTGGAGTTTGTTAAGCAGGATAACATGATCAACTGTATCAAAAGCCTTTGCAAAATCTAGGAATACTGCACCAGTGAGTTGTCCCCGTTCCATTCCACACAGGATTTCATTGCAAAATTTTAGCAGGGTAGTTACGGTGGAGTGTTCGGGGCGAAAGCCAGATTGGAATTGGCTAGGGAAATTTGTCTTGGTATAGTAATCGCTTAATTGGGAGTGGACACATTTTTCCATTACTTTGGATAGAATTGGGAGAAGGGAGATTGGCCTGTAGTTTGAGACAGTGTTTTTGTCCCCACTTTTGAAGATTGGGACAACTCTGGCAGTTTTCCAGGTCTTACGGATATGACCTGCAGACAGGATAGAGTTGACTATGGAGGAAATTGGTTTGGCAATGGCTGGGGCACCAAGTCGTAGGAACCTAGATTGTAGTAAGTCAGGTCCACATTGGCTGCTTAGTCTTAATTTGAGGAGCGCTTATGTAATCTCCTCTTCAGATACTGGGCCAAATTGAAAATTGTGGGCAGTGTTGGGAGGGGGTGGGGCTATGTGGGTACTCCCAGGATGAGATTCAGGTTTGTGGTTTGGGCTGCGTTTCGCTAATAAGTTAGTGGCACACCCCACAAAGTAATCATTGAATGCATTTGCAATGTCAGTGGGGTTTGTCAGAGTAATATCCCCCTTAGTGATATTACTTGGTTGTTGATGGTTAGAAGGCTGGAATATATTGCTGATAACCATCCAGAAGTTAGCTGGGTTTGATGTCTTCTGGTGGAGATTGTCAGAGTAATATTGTGCTTTTGCGTGCCTTGTTTGCCTTGTGCACATGTTCCGCAGGCATCTGTAGTGATTGAGATCCTTGGTAGTGCCAGTTACTTTGTAGCTTTTCCACAAGGCATCATTGAATTGGTAGAGTGCTATAAGGTCAGTTGTAACCCATGGAAGGTGGGCCTCCCGTACCCTTATTTTGCGTAGTGGAGCATGGGTATCGCAGAGTTTTAAGAACTTGGATTGGAAATAGTTGAGCGCAGAATCAGGGTCGGGAATTAAATCGATTCTGTGCCATGGGCAGTTGGTAAGGTCATCCAGAAACTGTTGTGGGTTAAAGTTTTTAAATGTATGCGGTGTGGGTAACCGGTGCATCAAAGAAAATCAAGTCCCCATGATAAATAGTAAGTTCTTCCGTTAGGACCACTCCAATGTAATAGTGAGCAGCAATAAGGCACCCTAATAGGGCTAAGGGACTAGTACCTAGTGCTGACAAGCACAATAAACAGTTCAGAAATTGTCCAATCCATTAGAATGTAGAGAGTGATTGTATGCAAAAAACACTCACTTTTTATCTCCAGGCTTCTTTAGGGAGCAGTGTTCTTGGGGAGCTAATAAAGTTCAGTTTGTTCTTATTCTCTTAGCCCATCAGGACTGGGTTACGAAGGGGGAGCGTTCCGATTGGCTAATGAGCTGTGACATCACGGGTTTGGCGCGAATGGCGCTTGTATTTATATCTGTATGTCTGTTTAGCTTAATATACACCTTGATAAAGGGCGCACGTCCCGAAACGCGTTGGTGGGCGTCTACTGCGTTATCCAGGGGTTATGTTGGATCCCCTTATCTAATAAAGGAACCTTTTAGCCACTGTGAGCCTCCTCCACTTTTTTTAGGCACTGCCTTTGTTTAACCACTTCCCACTATATGTATTAATTAAAACATAGGACACATTATCTTTTGTTTAACCTTTTGGATGCTGTTTGAAGTGTAGCTACTACGTACAGTGTGTGGTCTGGATCTCCAGGGTCTCCATGATGTAATAGCAGCGTCATATTCTATTTACTTGGTGTTTTTTTTTAGTGGAGATCATGTCCTTCAGACTCTTCTGTTCCATAATCATTGATGCTACGATCATGAGACCGGGGCTTTCACGGTCCCTCCGGCACTCGACGAGTTAACATTATTTTGAATGCATCACTCATGTTGAATACCTGATTGATACATTTTAAAAACAGAAGTTTGTACTGTTTTTATTTATAATCAGTATTAGTAAATATACATTGTAATATTTATAATAGCCATGCTGTAAAAATAATACATTTCTTAACCTATATAAAGACATATCCGGGCATAGCAACGTCATTCTGCGCTAACACTATTAACAGTCTCTTTAGTGGCCGTTTTTGATTTTGTGGCTCACAGAGATATTCTTTAATAGCACATGCCATATACATCTGAACACCAAGCACAGTCCATTCCTGTACGCCAAAACACATGAAAAAATCATGTCATTTTGATATTCCTTTCACATTATCTCTCTACCCCTCCTTCGCTCTCCTCCCCATCTCTCTTCCTTCTCTCTAAGGCTACGGCCCCAGTGCTCCCTGCTGCAGGCCCGCCTGGCGGGGCGTGCACAGACTACAGCCGCGATCAGCGGTCTGTAGGAGAGCGAAGGGATGCGCGAGGGGCGGGGCCATGATGAAGGGCACGGCCATGGCGGGGCAAATCTGCCCTGCCATTGGCTGGCCGCAGAGCACATGACCGTGTCGCGGCACGACAAAATTCTTGTCTTCTCTGCCAGAGTACGCGTCACAACGCTTTGCGCACCAACACATACACAGCCACTGGGGCCTGCCCCATAGAGGGCTGTGCTGTGGTGTGTGGTGTGCATGCCGCAGCACGCACTGCAATGGCCACTGGGTACCTGGCCTAACCCAGTTCTCTCTCTCCTCCACTTTTCTCTCTTATCTTGTTCTGTATCAAACCACCCTTCTCTCTCTCATCTCCCTACCTCTCTCTCACCCCCTCCTATCTGTCACACCCCACCCCCCTCTCTCGCCCCCTTCCTCTATTTCACCCCCCTTCTCCCTCACCCCTCATCGCCTCTCTCTCACCACATCCTCTCTCTCACCCCCCTCTTCTCACACTACCACCCCCTTCTTTCTCACCCCTCCTCTCTCTCACCCCTCCTTCTCTCTCATCCCTCTCTTTCTCTCTCTCCCCTCTCCTTCTCTCTCTCTCACCCCTCTCCATCTCTCTCTCACCCCCTTCTTCTCTCTCTCGCCCCCTCCTTCTCTCTCGCCCCCTCCTTCTCTCTCACCCCCTCCTTCTCTCTCTCAACCCCTCCTCTCTCTCATACCACCCCTCCATATCTCTTTCACCCCCTTCCTTCTCTCTCTCTCACCCCACTTTCTCTCCCTCAAACTTCCCCCATTTCTGTTTGAACTCTGTACATAGTCACACACAAGCGCAACTGAAATTGTGTTTGTCATGCACCAATTTTTGCCCCCAAAAAGTACCATGTGTGTTGCATAGCACTGCTGAAAATAAAAAATAGCACTGTAAGGTGTGAAACTTACCATTTGTCCAACTACCTTTATATTACAAGAGAGGACTCTTCCATGTCTAGCCATTCCTTCAACACTGTAGTGCCACACCACCCATATTCCATAGCATGACAGTACTGCAATCTGCACTACTTCTCCCAAGCATTATTTGGAATTTGGCAAGACCATTCTCTGATATCTTGTGCATCTGTGTCATGAAATTGCTCTGGCAAAATATTTTAACGTGAATGTCAAATGTAAGTTATATTATTGTAATTTCATTTAAATGTATTCAATTATTTTATCCTCCCCTGTTTGTTTTTATTTTCCTTTTTTGTTTTTCTTTTTATTGGTATTTTATTTTTAGTTTCATTTTTCTTGTATGCTCACCCTCAGCATTCTTCATTCAATAACTTTCATGATAATTTTCCCCGCCACTGTACAACCATGTCTGACCTGTGATTTATATTTCCTTAAACAAAGAACAATACAATAAAAAGAACAATACAAAAAGAAAGGGACATTCACTGTATTTAGCTTTTTTAAAGATAGAGTTGTCTTTCTTATTTGCTACTTTGTTCAGGAACTACCTGAAGTCTTTGGTTGACAAAATAATTTTGAATAACAGTTTTATGAGGTGACTTGGATACAATTTAAAATAAGTGAGTGCTGGATTGATACTAATGGTGCGCTGGAGCCTGTTAGCAGTTTATATGAGTGTTTTCTAGGTAAACGCTGTTTTTATAACAGACCTTTTGTGATTTTTGTTTTAGCAAGATTTCATCATTCAAATCTATAATTCCTAAACTAGATTAATGGAGCAGAAATGTTTGATACACTGGTTTTTCATGATTGCAAGGCAACATTTTTCTCAAAGTTAAGTTGAAAAGTACAGACTTGCCTTATAATCGAGCTCCACACATTTTGCTGCTGCTAACAAGACAGGAACAATCTGCGCATGCGGTCCTTTCATTCCTGTGCATGCTAACATTTTGTTGTATCTGACAGTTACTGTAGAAGACTGAAACCCACCACTTTCACTGTTATAAGTCACTGTTGATTATTAGGTTATATAAGTCACAGACACACATTCACGTTTATTACTATTAAAAAATTAGTATTGAAAGACAGAGAACAAGAAATAAAAAGTTGAATTTTCAATCCTCTCTTTTTTCTTTCCAGCTACTACCGAAATTAAGGGGTCACGTACCTTCAGGGTCACCCTATTATCGAGTAAATGCGGTATCTAGAGGCTCAAATAATCACTGATTCTGACATGTTTGTGTATCTTCAATACACTTATTGTAACTTTTGCCTGCACCTACTGTATGTTCACCGCGCTGTATTGTAGTACTACTCTGCATGCTGTCTTTTCTGTAATACGATCTCTGTGCTTCGAAATGTTTAATAAATCTAGTAAATAAAGTAATTGACAATAGGCAGATAGAACTGCACACAAAGGGGTTCATGCAGTAAGCGGCGGAAAGGCACTTCTCGCCACTTTTCTGCCTAAAAACCCCATCTGTATTCAGAAAGGGGCCAGAAAGTGGTGAGATTGAAAGAAACCGCCAGTTTTGCTGGCGGTTTTTTTTTTCTCGCCGGCGGCGGGGCGAGAAGGCACTTTCCGCCTTAAAAATCCAACTTTTTCAGCCACCCTGTATTCTAGTAGAGGCGAGTAGCTAAGTGGAGCTATTCGCCTCTCTAGAATACCGTTTCGCTGGTGGATCAGCCACGCAAGAAAAAGATGGCAAGTTGCTGCTCAGAGGCAGCGGATGAGTGGCGGATCGGCACTTAGAAAAAATTCAGGCCTTTTTCCTGGCTGGGATTGATGCCGGGGGTCTCCGGAGCTGATACCATTAATATCAGCACCGGACCCCCCCCCCCCCCCCCGGCATGCATCCGAGGCAGGAAAAATACATTTAAAGCCCCTTCATTACCCTAGCGGCTAACCGCTAAGGCAATGAAGGGGTTAAAGAGCCGTGCCAGGTTTATTGTGTGTAGCGGGGGTGGGTGAAGGGGGTATTTGGCCCTTGGTGTTTGTTTAGGGCTTGCGGGGGGGTTGCGGGTGCACTTAACCCCTTCACGACCGTAGCGGTTAATTCCGATACGGTCATGAAGGGGTTAAGGCCTCCCGCTACCCACCCGCAAGCCCTAAACAAACACCGTTGGGGCTAATACCCCCTTCACCCACCCCCACTACCCACAATAATAAAAAATACACACACCAGCCCCACACTAACTAAATAAATATATATATAAATATATATATATATATATATATATATATATATATATATATAACAAACAAAGAATAGACTGCGCTCCTCAGGTGTAAAATCAGACTAATTACCAAATGATTGTATTAAATGGATATAGCAAAGGTGAATGGCAAAAGTGAATGCAACAGTATTATGGATGATTGACTCACACTAATAAAAATACATGCAATATGTTATAATAAAATGCTGAGTGCCAATGTTTAAAAAGCTGCTGTAAACACAAATATATGCCAGTGAACAATACAAATATAATAAAATGGCATGTGTTGGTAGTTATGACTACTGCACTAATGAATCCCTCCTGAATGATACTAAATGAATGATGAATGGAAAAATACAGAAAAAATGACACTAAGTGTGTCAAAGATAAAAATAAAAATAAAAAATGTGAAAAATGTAAAAATATATCAACCAAACCAAGGGTCCATGCTAGGATCTGGCTGCTCTCATCAAGGACCAACGAACTCCCAGAAATCTGTGAACAACAAGAAAAGAAAGCGCCTGATCCTAGTGCAGCATGAAAAAATACAATTTAATAAAAATGAATATGAATAAAACCAACAAATGCGAACTCACAAACACAGGATAAATAAATGCATATAATGAGTATACTCATTCGCCAACCGCCCACGTTGTGCCTTGGATGGCGCGCCCTCTCTCTGTCTGGGTTTTCTCAGCTCTGCTGAACCGACATCCAGCAGGGGATACAGGAAAAAGCTCACCACAATGTGACCCGGAAGTCCTCCACAATGTTAGTGTATCCGGATATGAGGTCTGTAGTCCGTGACCCCGCGATGCAGGGGCTGATCAGAGAAGTCTCTCTGCACTCCCAAAGGCAGTCCGTAATGAGGTGGGCAGTGAGGATAGAGTCAAAATATATATCACAGTGTGACAGCAGCTAAAAAACGCTCTTCTCTACGCGTTTCTTCACATAAAGTGATTTCATCAGGAGACCCCAACAACACCTATACCCCCCTAACATACAGTATAGTAATGGGCACAATGACTATTATCCACAAATGGATAATAGTGCAGTTGTCCATTTAAAATACATACACAACAATAAAGACATTAAATACATATAGCACTCACCCATGTCCCACTGCCACGATGAAGGCCATCCTCATCTTCATCCTGCCCATGCCCCATCCGCTTCTGCAAAACAGACACAAGAATTAAAACATCCAATGTAATGTCCCCTAACCCCTTAATCACCATAGCGGTTCTTAACCGCTACAGTCATTAAGGGGTTAAGCCACCATCACCCACATACCCTCCCCCACTAACCCCCCCAACCACCCTCACCCACTACCCACAGGGGAGTCCTACCAAATACCCTTGGGGCCAATACCCCCTCCCCCAGCACATACAGTACAATAATGTGCCAAATAACTATTATCCACATAGGGATAATACATTATTTGGCCATTATTAAACACATTAAATACCGTAATAATGTAAAGAAAATTCTACTAACCTCATCAATAAGAAGGCTCCGTCGCCAGCATCATCCTTGGGGTCCGTTGCCAAAATAATAAATAGCCAATACATCTCAATTACAATAAAATACCAAAGAACCCCTTAATCACCTTTTCGGGTACTAACCTCAAAGGTAATTAAGGGGTGAAGCCATCCTGCAATGGCAACACCACGTATGCATAACATCCTCAATGAATTAAAAACCAATTTCCTACACAAATCTCAATTAATCATTCAATCTGAAGCCTCAAATGCCACTTAAAACATTGCTTTTACAGTGTATACATGTAGCATAACATGTAAACTACATGTACACGCTGCAAATCAATGTTAACAATACAGTAATCCAACTCAAATAGCCTGACATCACAAGAAGTATATTATGTCAGCAAATAAAGTCACCATCAATGAATTAACAGACATGAATTACATCCCTAAACAATTAAAATACCATCCATACCAATTACACAATTAACTATAGCTATCGTAACAGAGAACAAGTTCAAAACATACAAAAAAGGACACCAACAATTACAATATACTATAGCAAGCCTCTCCATAACCTACAGTACAGCATAAAGCCCAAAACTTACATCTCTCTAATAATAAAATACATTTAACACACATCTATGCATACACAGGCACACTTTATCCGAGCAATACAGAGGCTTGGGGGAGAAAGGATGTGATGTCATTGAAAGCCTCTGTCACATGGTACTTGAACCAATCAGAGTAGGGATAGACTTCCCATGCTCTGATTGGCTGCCTTACCATGTGAGTCCGGCCATGCGTCTTTTCATGACGTCATCTTAAAGGCAATTGCAGCAAAGCCATTCTGATTGGCTGTGCTGTCATTGCCTTTAAGTGACGTCATCATTTTTTTTTACATCGGCCAAAACACATGGTTTTCACGGCCCAATCAGGGCCGTGGGAACCATATGGCGAAAATGTGACGTCATAGGCCTTTAAAAGCCTATGTCGTCTCATTTTGAAGCCAGACGCCGAGGAGGAAGGACCTCCTCTGAAGAAAGAAGACCAGGGCGTGGCACCGGACGGCAAGAAGACCCCGGAAGAAGGTAGAAAAATACAGATGCAGATGGATTTCAACTAGAAGACCCCTGGATTGTCGTGTTTTATTATTTTAATGTTTATTATTTTATGTTTTTTTATTTTATGGGTTCCTGTTCGTGGATTGGTTCGTGAGTAAGCTGATCAATGGGAGTCGGTGGGGGCAAGTAATGGTAAGTTAAATAAAGAAATGTATTTAATGTAACTGTGTTTTTTTTTGCTTTTTCATGTATTCATTTTTTTTTATGCATATCATTTCTTGCCACTGTATGTATGTATGTATGTATGTCTAGAGAGATATATACATACAGGGTAAGAAATGATAGTGTTTTTAAAGCTTGATTTTCTGTATTGTAAATGATTGTGGCTATGCTGCTATGCATAGATGTGTGTTAAATGTATTTTATTATTAGAGAGATGTAAGTTTTGGGCTTTATGCTGTACTGTAGGTTATGGAGAGGCTTGCTATAGTATATTGTAATTGTTGGTGTCCTTTTTTGTATGTTTTGAACTTGTTCTCTGTTACGATAGCTATAGTTAATTGTGTAATTGGTATGGATGGTATTTTAATTGTTTAGGGATGTAATTCATGTCTGTTAATTCATTGATGGTGACTTTATTTGCTGACATAATATACTTCTTGTGATGTCAGGCTATTTGAGTTGGATTACTGTATTGTTAACATTGATTTGCAGCGTGTACATGTAGTTTACATGTTATGCTACATGTATACACTGTAAAAGCAATGTTTTAAGTGGCATTTGAGGCTTCAGATTGAATGATTAATTGAGATTTGTGTAGGAAATTGGTTTTTAATTCATTGAGGATGTTATGCATACGTGGTGTTGCCATTGCAGGATGGCTTCACCCCTTAATTACCTTTGAGGTTAGTACCCGGAAAGGGGATTAAGGGGTTCCTTGGTATTTTATTGTAATTGAGATGTATTGGCTATTTATTATTTTGGCAACGGACCCCAAGGATGATGCTGGCGACGGAGCCTTCTTATTGATGAGGTTAGTGGAATTTTCTTTACATTATTACGGTATTTAATGTGTTTAATAATGGCCAAATAATGTATTATCCCTATGTGGATAATAGTTATTTGGCACATTATTGTACTGTATGTGCTGGGGGAGGGGGTATTGGCCCCAAGGGTATTTGGTAGGACTCCCCTGTGGGTAGTGGGTGAGGGTGGTTGGGGGGGTTAGTGGGGGAGGGTATGTGGGTGATGGTGGCTTAACCCCTTAATGACTGTAGCGGTTAATAACCGCTATGGTGATTAAGGGGTTAGGGGACATTACATTGGATTTTTTAATTCTTGTGTCTGTTTTGCAGAAGCGGATGGGGCATGGGCAGGATGAAGACGAGGATGGCCTTCATCGTGGCAGCCGCACATGGGTGAGTGCTATAAGTATTTAATGTCTTTATTGTTGAGTATGTATTTTAAATGGACAACTGCACTATTATCCATTTGTGGATAATAGTAATGTTGCCCATTACTGTATTGTATGTTGTGTATTTCTGCTATGTTTATTGGGGGCATTTGTCCCCAATAAACATGCTATTATGCGTTAACCCCTTCATTACCTTAGCGGCTATCCGCTATGGTAATGAAGCAGCATTAATGTATTTTAATAATATTGTGTGGGAGCAGGGGGCCCCCTGAGCTGAACCGCATTTATTTGTGGCTCAGAGACCCCCTGCTTCCCGAGTTACAGGCCCCGGTTTGGGGCATCAGTTACAGTGTCGACGCCATGTTTATTGCGGGCACGTAGCGTATGGGACTCTATAAAAATGGCGGCTACACTGCCCATCCGATCACACATACCGGGGCCTGTAACTCGGGAAGCAGGGGGTCCCTGGTCCACAAAGTGATGCGGTTCAGCTCGGGGGACCCCCTGCTCACTGTACAGTATTATTAAATAAATATTCATGCTGCTTCGCTACCGTAGCAGATACCCTGTAAGGTAAGGAACGAGTCTTTATTGATGTGTGTGTTTTATTCATAGTGTAGATGTGCAGAGGGTCTCCGGAGCAGAAACGTTTTTGTTTTAGGTCCGGGGACCCCTTGCTCCCCAAGATACAGGCCCCTTTAGGGGGTGCCGGTATCCCTCTGCTTTGTTTACATGCCGCGGTCACGTGATCGGGACCTTAAAATTCAGAGGGATACCGGCACCTCATAAAGGGGGCTGTATCTCGGGGAGCAGGGGGTCCCCCGACCTGAAACCAATGCGGTTCAGCTCCGGAGACCCCCTGCACATGTACACAATGAATAAAAGTTGTTTAAAAAATAATTTTTATTGTGCTGATGTTTGCGTCGAGAGAGCAGCTGATCTCTCTCTGCTACAAACACAACTCGCCAGGGGACAGCTTCTCGGCAGTTTCTCGCCAGGCAGCCGTCCCGCCACCGGTTACACGCCATTTCATGAAATGGTGGTGGCTAATTCATTCGCCAGGGATTCGCCCCTTACAGCATACAGCCAGTTTAACACGCCAAAAACATGGCTAATTGTTAAACTGGAGAATGCATTTTTTCGCTGCTTACTGCATGATACCCAAAAAGTTCAATTGAATTTTGGAAAAAATTCAGGATACAAAGCAAGGTGCTCAGGCATACAGAGTTGATCTGGCTAAACCACTCATGTGCATATTAGAACAGGAGAATGTGTGATGCATACTAATAAAACAGCACAAAGCTAGCTGTGAAAATAGAGATTTTGTAATGAAGTTTGTGGAGAAAAGGAACTGAACACGTTTCAGGGCAGCAGTCCTTTCATCAGTTCACCCCTCAGTATAAAGTAAGAGGTTAGGAGAGCAACATTTACAGCTTTTAACAATATTAATGCTAATTATCCCAGCAATTAAAAAGCATCTAGTTATTTGGAAACTGTCAGTTAGGATGAATTGTTTCATATTATCTCAACACTTGGTTTACTTTGATGGGAAAATAAGAAATCTGTAGGTCAGTGCAATATTTCTTCTTGTGTTTTGCTGTCAGAAAACTTTCCCTGCTGCCCTTGAAGTCAAATAACTACAGGATAAACTGTATTATTCAATTCTTAATCTTAAAAGAATTACTAAAAATATTTGCATTATCTTCTGCCTATTTTGTTACACAGAATTATACGTTCAAACGCAATTTGTATTGCAACAATATTAGCACTAGAATATATATATATATATAAAAGGAATACTGTAGCTTAGCTCAAATTGGAAGCGTGGGAATCAGTGACATTTGATGACAATATCTAAGAGTGAAGCTGCTTAAAGAATGGGAATTGGTGACAATCTGCAATAAACAGAAGACACTGGGGTTATGAATATAGTTTACCAACATCATCATACACCCTGGACTACTCAAAAGCCTTTCATTATCTACTGAATGTTGGTGGAGTGCTCTGACAACCAGCACACTCATTCTAATGGCAAACATTGCAACCTTACAGCCTGCAAACATTTACTCAAATTTGTATGTATACTGTCTTACACTCTTATTTAGAAAAAAAAGAAGTGCTCCCCGTAGTAAAGTGAACATTAATATTAAAAAGTGTTAGTGACCAAAACTAACTAATATAACAACAGCGATAAATGATAGTGTTTTTATGAAAACAAATGCAGCTCCAACTTTTAAAGACTGTGTTGCATAATGGTGAGAAAAACATTGTTTGTTGGGAGGTCAAACAGTGACAAATAAATCTACAATATATAAAAAAAATATATTTATACACAGTGTATTACTATAAATTTGTGTGGATACTACGTAGTCCATGTAGGCAGTGCTCGACAAATAATTTCCCCCGCAGGCTCCCACATACATTCAATTTCCCCCACAGGCCCACACATACATTCAATTTCCCCCGCAGGCCCCCACATACATTCAATTTCCCCCGCAGGCCCCCACATACATTCAATTTCCCCCGCTGGCCCCCACATACATTTAAATTCCCCCGCAGGCCCCCACATACATTTAAATTCCCCCGCAGGCCCCCACATACATTTAAATTCCCCCGCAGGCCTCCACATACATTTAAATTCCCCCGCAGGCCCCCACATACATTTAATTTCCCCCGCAGGCCCCCACATACATTCAATTTCCCCCCAGGTCCCCTGCAGGCTCCCACATACATTTAAATTCCCCCGCAGGCCCCCACATACATTTCATTTCCCCCGCAGGCCCCCACATACATTCAATTTCCCCCGCAGGCTCCCACATACATTCAATTTCCCCCACAGGCCCCCACATACATTTAAATTCCCCCGCAGGCCCCCACATACATTTAAATTCCCCCGCAGGCCCCCACATACATTCAATTTCCCCCCAGGTCCCCCGCTGGCCCCCACATACATTTAAATTCCCCCGCAGGCCCCCACATACATTTAAATTCCCCCGCAGGCCTCCACATACATTTAAATTCCCCCGCAGGCCCCCACATACATTCAATTTCCCCCCAGGTCCCCTGCAGGCTCGCACATACATTTAAATTCCCCCGCAGGCCCCCATATACATTTAAATTCCCCCGCAGGCCCCCATATACATTTAAATTCCCCTGCAGGCCCCCATATACATTTAAATTCCCCCGCAGGCCCCCATATACATTTAAATTCCCCCGCGTGCCCCCAAATACATTTAAATTCCCCCGCAGGCCCCCACATACATTCAATTTCCCCCCAGGTCCCCTGCAGGCCCCCACATACATTTAAATTCCCCCGCAGGCCCCCATATACATTTAAATTCATGCGCAGTCCCCCATCTACATTTAAATTCCCCCACAGGCCCCCATATACATTTAAATTCCCCCGCAGGCCCCCACATACATTTAAATTCACCCGCAGGCACCCACATACATTCAATTTCCCCCGCAGGCCCCCACATACATTCAATTTCACCCCAGGCCCCCCTATGTCCCCCGCAGGCCAACACATACACCTGATTTCCCCCACAGGCCCCCCCAATGTCACCTGATGTCCCCCACAGGCCCCCACATACACCCGATTTCCCCCGCAAGCCCCCACATACACCCGATTTCCTCCGCAGGCCCCCCGATGTCACCCGATGTCCCCCGCAGGCCTCCACATACACCCGATTTCCCCCGCAGGCCCCCCAATGTCACCCGATGTCCCCCGCAGGACCCCCAATGTCACCCGATGTACCCCGCAGACCTCGATGTTGCCCACAGGCTCCAGATACCCACATACCTCTGGTGAGTGGGACTCCCGGCTCCGTTTCTTGTAGTGTGTGTGTGTGTGTGTGTGTGTGTGTGTGTGTGTGTGTGTGTGTGCGTGCGTGCGTGCGTGCGTGCGTGCGTGTGCGTGCGAGAGGGTGTGTGAGTGAGAGTGTGTGTGTGTGTGTGTGTGTGTGTGTGTGTGTGTGTGTGTGTGTGTGTGTGTGTGTGTGTGTGTGTGTGTGTGTGTGTGTGTGTGTGTGTGTAACAGTCACCCAGACAGTCATCCCACCCCACATACGCTCTCACTCTCACACACGCTCTCACTCTCACTCACTCTCACACACGCTCACACTCTCTCACACAGTCTCATTGAGAGTGTGAGGGGAGGGATGACTGACTGGGTGACTCTCTGTCTATCTTTCTCTGTTACTCTGTCTGTCACTCTCTCACTCACACTCACACTCTGTGAGAGTGTGTGTGTGTGAGAGGGGTGGGATGACTGACTGGGTGACTCTCTCTCTCTTTCTCTGTTACTCTCTCACTCTCTGTCTCTCACCGTCTCTCTGTCTTTGTCTCTCACCGTCTCTCTGTTTTTGTCTCTCACTCTCTATCTGTGTCTCTCACTCTCCCTCTATCTGTGTCTCACTCTGTCTCTCTCTGTGTCGTGTGTCTCTGTGTGTGTGTGTGTCTCTGTGTGTGTGTGTGTGTGTGTGTCTCTCTCTGTGTGTGTGTGTGTGTCTCTCTGTCTCTCTCTCTCTCTCTCTCTCTCTCTCTCTGTCTCTCTCTGTGTGTGTCTCTCTCTCTGTGTGTCTCTCTCTCTGTGTGTCTCTCTCTCTGTGTGTTTCTCTCTCTGTATGTGTCTCTCTCTCTCTCTCTCTCTCTGTGTGTGTGTGTGTGTGTGTGTGTGTGTGTGTGTGTGTGTGTGTGTGTGTGTGTGTGTGTGTGTGTGTGTGTGTGTGTGTGTGTGTGTGTGTGTGTGTGTCTCTCTCTGTGTGTGTGTGTGTGTGTGTGTGTGTGTGTGTCTCTCTCTCTGTGTGTCCCTCTGTGTGTCTCTCTCTCTGTGTGTCTCTCTTTCTCTTTCTCTCTCTCTCTCTCTGTGTCTCTCTATGTGTGTTTCTCTCTCTCTGTGTGTCTCTCTTTCTCTCTGTGTCTCTCTCTCTGTGTCTGTCTCTCTCTCTCTGTGTCTCTCTCTCTCTGTGTCTCTCTCTCTGTCTCTCTCTCTCTGTGTTTCTCTCTCTGTCTCTCTGTGTTTCTCTCTCTGTCTCTCTGTGTTTCTCTCTCTGTCTCTCTGTGTGTCTCTCTCTGTCTCTCTGTCTCTCTCTCTCTGTCTCTCTCTCTGTTTCTCTCTCTGTCTCTCTCTTTGTGTGTGTCTCTCTCACTCTCTCTGTGTCCCTCTCTCCCTCCCTGTCTATCCCCTCTCTGTCTCTCTGTCTCTCCCCTCTCTGTCTCTCTGTCTCTCCCCTCTCTGTCTCTCTCTCCTCTCTTTCTCTCTCCTCTCTGTGTCTCTCTCCTCTCTGTCTTTCTCTCCTCTCTGTCTCTACCCTCTCTGTCTCTCCCCTCTCTGTCTCTCTGTTCTCTGTCTCTCCCCTCTCTGTCTCTCCGCTCTCTGTCTCTCTGTCTCTCCCCTCTCTGTCTCTCCCCTCTCTGTCTCTCTGTCTCTCCACTCTCTGTCTCTCCCCTCTCTGTCTCTCTGTCTCTCTCCTCTCTGTCTCTCTCTCCTCTCTGTCTCTCTCTCCTCTCTGTCTCTCTCTCCTCTCTGTCTCTTTCTCTCCCCTCTCTTTCTCTCCCCTATCTTTCTCTCCCCTCTCTCTGTCTCTCCCCCTCTGTCTCTCCCCTCTCTGTCTCTCTGTCTCTCTCCTCTCTCTCTCCCCTCTCTCTGTCTCTCCCCTCTCTCTGTCTCTCCCTTATCTCTGTCTCCCCCCTCTCTTTCTCTCCCCTCTCTTTCTCTCCCCGCTCTCTCTGTCTCTCCTCTATCTGTCTCTCCCCTCTCTGTCTCTCCCCTCTCTGTCTCTCCCCTCTCTGTCTCTCCCCTCTCTGTCTCTCCCCTCTCTGTCTCTCTGTCTCTCCCCCTCTGTCTATCCCCTCTCTGTCTCTCTGTCTCTCCCCTCTCTCTTTCCCCTCTCTGTCTCTCCCCTCTCTGTCTCTCCCCTCTATGTCTCTCCCCTCTCTTTCTCTCCCCTCTCTGTCTCTCCCCTCTCTCTGTCCCTCCCCTCTCTCTGTCTCTCTCTCTCACCCTCTCTCTCTCACCCTCTCTGTCTCTCTCTCTCACCCTCTCTATGTCTCTCTCACCCCCTCTCTCTCTGTCTCACCCTCTCTGTCTCACCCTCTGTCTGTCTCTCTCTCTCTCACCCTCTCTCTGTCTCGCTCACCATTTCTGTCTCTCTCTCACCCTCTCGCTGTATCTCTCTGTCTCTCTCTCTCACCCTTTCTCTGTCTCGCTCTCTCTCTCTCACCCTTTCTCTGTCTCTCTCTCTCACCCGCTCTCTGTCTCTCTCTCTCAACCTCTCTCTGTCTCTCACCCACACCCTCTCTGTCTCACACTCTGGATCTGGATCTCTTATTTACTCTATATATCTTAACTGCCCTATACTTCACCAAAATAACCTATACTGCTTTCTTCCAGATCTGACTCAAGCTTCACATGGAAGACATCGGAACCCCCCTAACCCAGAAGACAGGTAGGGAACACCTCCCCTCCAATGTATAACATTGCGGAATGAGGGTACCTGGACATTGAGGGACTGCGGATCAGGTAAGATCCCAGGCGGGATTGCTGCTTTAAATATTGGGAAGTGGGGGCATCCAGACACTGGTTAAGGGGTTCAGGAAACTAGTCATTCACATCTGGCTTTTTTTTCTAAATCCGACATTTACACACACAAACACACACACACACACACAAACACACATGTAACCAGGATTAATTGTAGTATAATGTAATACAATAAATAAACTTACCGGTATGCCAAAAACGAATGTTACATTGTCCATTTGTATGTGTAAGAGACAGCTGTGTGTGCATTCATATAGCGCAGTATGTTTAGACATTGCCTTTAGCACTCATGGGAAGAGAGCTCTCTTGTGTCAGGGTAGTGACTCATGAAGCTGCAGTCTCGGTTTAGGCCACCGCTAAGTGTCCCGAACAGTCGCATAAATTTGTATGCATGCAACCATCTCTCTTTCGGTGTTCTAAGATTACCTTTGAGTATGGCCACCTTCAGATCGTTCATCTTATGGCCAGAGTCAGAGAAATGTTCGCCAACAGGACTGTCTCTTGTTCCGCATGTGATGCTGTGGCGATGCAGATTTATTCTCTTGTTTAGCCTCTGCCCGTCTCACCTATGTAGTAGCAGCCCCCTGGGCATTTCATGCACATGATGAGGTACACAATATTGCTGAAGGAACAGGTGAACCTTACTCTCATTTTGTACAGCAGATTCTTGTGTGGTATTTGTATTGTGCCTGCTGTGTGGAGCATTGCGCAGGTTTTGCATCTTGCGTCATGGCATGGTCTGGTCCCGCATTCAGTTGTACTGTACTTTACTCCTCACCATCATTTTCTTGCGATTATGAATTTAATAGTAATGCAACACCCTCTTACATTTCTATAACTACCCACACCTTTGGTATACTGTACACTCCCACTCCACACACACACCTTTTGTAAAGCGCTGTATACACTGTGGGCACTTTATAAATGTATATTTACACACATACACACACATACTCTTACATCACTAAAATTCAGGGACCATTTAACACCTTAAGTCATAAATCGCATACTGCACAGGGGGAAGAGATAGAATTCAGTCACAGATACATTCCAGGATGCACTGTTTTTAAGTAAAAACCTTGCTTGCTTTATTCAATGTAACACCGCTGGAAGAAGATATCAGTGTATCTCGAAAGCTACAGCCCAAATAAAAGCATTTAGTTAGCCACAGAATGGTATTGTCTATTTGTTTTTGATTATTAAGCTCGGCTAACACAGTACAGATACCTCTACATCAATATATATTGATGTCTGCGTTACGTTGTAGTATCGTGTGCCCCATATTAAGGCAGGAAACTCTGTACTTATTTAAACAGAATAAACGCAAAAGGGAAAGTCTCTGTATACATTGCAGTCGATTATGATATGGATTAATGGTAATGTCATGGGAGACCAAGACTTATACACAAATTAATACCGGGATTCTGCCCTGAGCACACAACTTGGGTAAAATAAATTGTAATTTATTTCTTTTCAGACAGACACACAAATCTTCAAAATATACACTCAATAAAACACTTACTGGGATGGGGAAACGAAAACAATTGTCCTTGGAACGAAACCACTCCAAGTCCTACGTCTGCCTCTCTGACGTGCCATTTTTAAATGTCCTTCCACATTGACGAGGCTGCGCAGAACTCGGACATTTAAAGATGGTGCCGGGCTCGGAGTGTGCAGCATCCCTTTTCAGTTGGGCCCTGGTCAAGTGAACAGCCCACCCCTTTATTCCATAACTACATCCCCAGGTCTATAACTACCCCTACCCCCTCCAGGCCCTTATCTCATTTTGAGGGCTGCTTCATTTATCCTAGGCACCAAGATTTCTGTTGGTGACCATGCCTACATACAGTAGCAAACAGTTTTACATCCCCTTTTTTGAGCCTTCCCTCTATGCTTGTCACAGCAGTATTCATCTTTACTGTCCAGAGGATTGGAAAGACTTACTAGTGTACACTAAATGTTGCCCCAGGACTGCTGTTTTGAAAAATAAAAGGAGAAATGCTACTTGGTTAATCTACCAAATTCAAAAAGATTGACCATGATAAATATATTAACTATTTCTGTTTTGGGAACACAATAATTGTGGGATTTTTAAATGTTTTATGCCCGATTGGGATTTCACTACAACACAATTGTATAAAATAAAAAATGCTTAAAAAGGCACTCTGTCTGGCAATGTGTTATATTTCTTCTTTTAAATTAACATAGTTTGGGAGGAAAAGGGTCTTGAAACAAAAACATTACATTCAATAGCAATGCTCTATACTCAATTAGTAGATAAGGCCCCACTTTACTCCAATAATGTTTGAGATAAGTGTCCAATTATCTGCATTTCTTGCACAAAGATGATAGAAGGAGAAGGGATTGTTACATTATCTTATAATTCATTCATTTATTTTATTTGGTATTTTCTTATGTGAACACTGCTCATGCTGGTGGAGAACTAAGCAGTGCAAATAGTTCTTATTTTTACCACCACTTCTTGCTTGAAAACCAAGACAAATGTCTCCCTTATCAAGTGTATTCATTTGACTTTTGTAACTAATGTAGAGTCTTTACTAAAAAATGAGGAGGGCCTTCATGCAGGGTCACAAATTTGGAGAACTCTCAATATTTGTGGATTTTAAAAAAGCTGCAAAGATATGAAACATCAACCATGAATAACTTCATGTAAATGTTTGCTAATTTGCAAATTCCGTCAAAAATCTCTGGAATTTTCATGGAGGGAATTGGGACAGGTTTGCACATCTTTTGACTTTGCAACATTCCTTATCAAAACCATTTTAAGGTGAACCTCACACATTAGACTATCTATCTACAGTTGCAGCGGCCGTTTTTCGAACACTTCACGTGGTGTATACATCGGCATACCCAAGTCATGGCGCGTGATCTCTTCCAACCTTCCCGCTTTAAGACACGAGTGCAGGTGAGTGCAAAAAATGGCATTTAGAGTTCTGGTTTTTAAACACCTGAAATTAACACAGTAGCATAGTAGCATAGTAGTGTCCACATTACAATTCATTCATTTCATTGCAACCAAAGAAACAGAAACCATGAAATTAAAACAAAGCATCCGCGATAAGCACGTGTGCCTGGGGCGACTGGCCGCGTTAATGCCGCGTGGAGTACAGCAGGACGAAATCGGCGCCGTGATTTGTTCGAATAACGGCCACTGCAGCTGTATCTATAATTATGCATCTTTCAAAATAGCATTTATATGTATTTCGATAGAGTTGCTATTAGCAATAGCATGTACCCTTTTTTTTTTTTTTTTAGCTTTTCCTGTCCATTGAATTAATCTATGCAAAACATATGCACTGTTAATAGTAAAGTAAATATAAGTGCTGAGATACAACCGTCTTTTTGTCATTTGCGAATTTGTATACAATTTAGAGGCATTGACATTTAAGCTAAAACTCTATTGTAATTATATACAGTAAACAATGTGTTGCTCTTTTTTGAGCACAGTGCAGGCTTCGCTACATAAACAAGACTACAGTATATTGTTTTTTTGAGTTGTACATCACATAATTCCAATTTGCAGTGAAATAGTGCATGTTAGGAAGATGTTAGTGACAGGCGTTTTAGAGAGAGGATGAACAGCAAACAAACATACATCGTTAAAATCTGTTTTCAACTGATTTGTCTTTAGAAGGTCTGTTTTGTCAGACACAAATGTTAGTACAGTGCAACAAGGTACATTTACAACACAAGTCCATGTCAAGGAAAAAGAGGTGCATTGCTTGTATAAAAAAATACCCACCATATGTTTCAAAGAATAAATTCCTATTGAAATAAATGTGATTTTTAAAAATACATTATGCGGTATACAATACGTACTAAGAGTCACAAAGGCCCATGTAAATGGTTCGTACAGTATGTACTAAAATTATTTGTATATGTAAACAACAAAATGAGTCGAAACTGTGTCAAAGTTGTTTGCCAAGTTTACGTTTGCATAAATACTACTGTAGCCCCCTTTCACCGTAACTAAGGGAACTACACGTGCTGTCGTTACCTGTGGCTCACAGAAGGCCTAAGCTCCACTGCTGGGAGTCTGGGGTGAGCTATAGTACCCCCCCCTTTGGATTTATGTGTCTATGTGAGCTATAGTTCTCCTTGGTTCAGTGCCTCCACCTCGAAGGCATCCTAGCTCTGCAGGATAACCTCTCACAGGAACCAATACAATAACACACCACACAGGTATAGCATAACAGTTTACTCACACGCACTAATAATGACAACACTATAACCAACCTCCCCACAATACAAGACCAAACACACTATTCACACCCCGGTGGGGTTTCCCCAAAGTACTGAGGTGCCCTGGGCACCTAACCACCCGGTGTCCACAGAGAAAAACCCACCCAAAGTGTGTGTGGAGTAGCGCTACCCCTGTGTAAGGCTGTTGGTCTTAGGCCAGACCAGGGCAATCTGAAGATGGATCCGCCGAACCGCACTCTGAGCCCACGATGCAATCTATTGGATCCTCTCTCACGCTCTCCTTGCCAAAGGCATCCGCTACCTGAGGGCGCTCCAGCTGGAGTGTCTCACCCAAAGTCTCCCAATGGCCTGGGTCTGGGCCCAAACCGCATGCCGCAGATCACTGCATGGCGTCCTGGCCCCGATCCACTAATCTATCTGTGGTGATCTAAGGGGAAGCGTCGCTATCTGGGGTCGTTCCCTGTAACACCACAAGCTGGAAGGGGCTCAGGGCCTAACTGGGGCTTGCGGGGGCAACTCTAGGCCTAGTCCAGGAGCCACTGGCACCCAGGCACTACCTTCCCTGTTGGTATCCTGGCTCCGACTAGTGCGTGGTTCCTTCACGCCAAAATGTATTTAACTCCTTCTAGAGCCCTATTGGCTGCTCTAGCCCCATGTACTCTCCTCTCCAGAAGGACTCTGGGACATGTAGTCCCATGCGGAGCCTCTGTAATGGCCTCTGCAACTCTCGTCCAATGCGCATGCAAGAGGACCACACTGCACATGCGCAAAAGTCAAAATGGCTGCCTCCTGTGCTCCGAAGTACCATAGCTGCTCCCTGTACCTAGTCAGGTCCGCCCACAGCTCCAGTGGCACTCAGGCAGCTCTGCAGCCGTTCCCTTCCCCGGCCAGGAGGTAAGAGGGGACCTGGCTACACTACAAAAACTGTTTATATTGTTAGCGTATTATTAGATGTACTTCACCTTGATAAAGGACTATTCATAGTCCGAAACGCGTTGGTGTGTTTTGACCATATTTTTGATCCATTAAAATAGCTTTATTTTATGGGAACGCATTCCTGGTGGTTTATTGCTGCATCTTCAGCACTGGATATAGTGCTTCGTTTTTCTATACTAACTATACTACACACGTCCCAATGTATCAAAGGTCATTTCAGAAAACAAACTATGGGGCTGATTCTTTATGCGCAGAAGTGGCCAATTGGGTGGTTTTCAGCCCAAATTCCCCATTGAAGACAATTAGGGAATGCTGCTTCAGCACTTATAGAATCAGCCCCTATGTGTTATATGTAATAAATCATATAATGACTTTTTACAATGCCACACAAATGTTCATTAAGGTTCATACTACTTTGTAGTAGTGATAAGTAGTTGTTTCTGCAAGGGCTTAAGGTCACTGCATATGAGATAGTAGAGTATCAGTCAATGGAGTTACCAAAATGCTTAATTAAAGTGGTGTGTCTTAAGATGGGCCTTAAACATGGAGAGAGAGTGTTCGCCAGATGTTGAGGGGAAGTGCATGCTATGTACAACAAAATAATATTTCTGTTTGCTTCAAAATCAATTGAAAGTGCATCAAAATTGTCTGTCAACTGTGTGTAAACTCTAAAGTTTGCATGTGTTAGCACAGAACGAATATGCATCAACTCAAAAATTTACTTGATACAGCACATATGTTTCAATATATACAGTACACTAGGTTAAAATATTTATTTTCCCAGTGTGACGTAGGGGGTAGCCAGTCTTCATAATAAAGGTGTAGCCCAACTGGTTACCCCTGAAAACCATGGGTCCCTGGGAGCTAAGTAGCACCATAAGCCGGGGACACTGTAATGTACAGAATTTGAAAAACCTGTTGTGTGGTTTACCTCTTCCCCAATAAACATGGGATTCTGGGAGTGGGAGTTTCAAGGGAGATATTTGGGTTAAAATGTGTTTATATTTTGTGTAGGAATTCGGGAGACAAAGTTACCGGTAGTCCCATAATTCTCCCTGATCTGCAGGCATGATTTGTAGGTATGCGAGGTGAAAAACAAGGGAGCTACACAGTGTCCCCAAGAATCTTGGTTTTCGAGCCCAAGTATCCCAGACCCATTTCCCCCACATGTACTGTATAAGGTTCCCCAAGAGATATGTGTTTAATAAAACAGTGTGTTATGTTTTATACAGTATGTATTAATGTCTATACAGTCGGCCTGGGCATCTACACAGGTGCCAGGATGTCTGCATAGACATCGCACATCAAAGGGGAGAAGGGATGTTAGGAGGTGAGAAAACCATTTGGTGAGCGGGGAAGGACAGAATACCATGTCCGGAGAACAAGGTCACCCCGTTGGGGCACGTTTTGGACTGCCAGACCTGATGGAGCCTGCACAGCAGGTGGCAATGGGTTGGCTTGGGGTAGACGCTGCTGGTAGGCACATTTCCCACTGGTGGATTCATATTTCCCGCTCACCTGGCTTTACGAGCCGGCTTGGCACGCTCCGTCCTCTGACGTCAGCAACCAGACGAGCCACCATTCTGATTGGCCGGCTGAGGTCCGATCCGTTCTCTGATTATTCGCTAGTCTCCTTTCCATGTTAAACATAGAACAGCGGGGTCTATGTAAGGAGACTGCCGATCAGAGAACTAGACGATATTGTGGCTTGAGTCGGGGAGGTGTTGGGGGGCCTTTCAAAGTTGCTCTGTTGCAAATAGCAGAGCAACCGGCTTCATTTTTGTAACTGGGAAAGCCTGCCTAGCTGAGACTAAGTCAGATGCGAAGACCAAGTTCTGAGAATAGAACGAAGCAGTCGTGGTTGTGCGGTCTCTCCGAAAAGAGTACAGCGTATCCCGGGATGAGATCCCAGTTAGGATAAGCCTTCTGAAGCAGGCGACCTGCACCTATTTTAGGCTATTTTTCACCCCCTGACCCCCAGTGTGTGTATTCATTCTGTATTTTGTGTATTCATTGTGTGTCCGCGAGTTTCACCCAAATGAATCTCATTTTATTCCACTACCTTGTTTTGCCTAGTGAATGATCCCAGAAGGTAAAAAGTGATAAAAGTGCTGTCTCCCGTGACACACAGTATGGCTATTTAAAAAAAAAATTACACTAAAAACCAGTAATATTAGTTATAAATAAACAATTTACATAATTATATTTTAATTTAAATAGTATGAATCAGGTATTAAACATGAGCGATGCCTCAAAAATTATTTCAAATAACATATTATGCGTCATTTATGAAGTCTTCGTTCATAGGATGCACATTACTTTTAAGAACTAACATTTTGACACAGAAAAAAATGCATAATAACATTTTCGTTCAGCATCAGCACATTCTTGTTGCTTACACAACAAAGTTATCTTTTAAGAAAAAATATGTCAATGTACTTCAATATAGCAGTCATTTTGCTTCATGGTAAATGTATTATCAATATAATTTCATTCAATACATTGCAGGCTTTCAAATATAATTAAAATGACATCATGGTTTCTTTTTACTTATAAGTTATCTGTTTTGGAATTTACAGTTTTCCATACACATTGTTGAATTTAATCCATTTCCAATTAGTGACAGTCACATTAGAACTGAAGAGCTTGAATACACTAATTTAGTCATAAAATCTGCTTGGATCAAGGATATTGACAAAGACTGTTTAATCAATGTATTAAAGAAGGAGAGAAATAGGGCAAAAGGGCAGTCTTCAGATCAATTGTAATCTATGTTTGATCTCTTTTGAAATTCAGACTAGACAAGCAAAATAGCCTGAGGCATATGTGTGTTTTTACAAGATTTTCACGAGAACATTTTCTGTCATATTTTGAAGAACTGTTAAAATTATTTATTAGAAAAGTACCAATAGATGTAATTTACTGTGCTGAGTATGCATAATTATCAGTCATTATTTGAAGTGGCAGTGTACAGTATGTGATTATGTTTTCTTGTACTTTGTGTTATGTACCGGTATATGAAATTGACGGCACTAATGAAAAACGTGTGAAGGCAGTTCTTGTTACAGTAAATTATATCATATATACAATTATAAACAAGAAGAAGCTCGCAGCTTTTTTGTTTTAAGTTTTTTACATGCCAGAAGAGAGATTTGTTTGTACAAAGGCAGTTGCAGACGTATTTAAATAAACATTACTTAATTTGTCTTTTTTTAACAGGATTGTTACATTATTTGTATATATACTTTAAAGTGTATAACTGTCACAACAGAAGTCTTTAATAGAAATGATAGGTTTGAACAATTTGAGTTAAAAAAAAGTTTTCTTTGTTTATATGATAAGAAGAGTAATGTTGATTGTCACATACTGTATTTTTTTGGTTGCTGTTTATGAATTATATTTGTAAATTCTTTATTTATAATCCACATTTTTATAACATTTAACATATACAAAACAGTACAACACAACTTAAAAACAGAACAAAAAAGAGTTTCACCGTTTTTACACTTTTTCACTCTGCTGTCTACAGTCAACACTACTCAGACTTATTGCATAATAACATGGAAAATGAATCATACATTATAGTATCACGTACAGTATACAGTAACACATTACCTTACAGCATTAATACTATAAAACAAACACAAAACAAACAATCCAAACAGCTGACAAATAAAAAAATATTGTGATTAAACAAAAGAAAAGAAAAGAAATACTAGCAACAAGTCAATCCTATAGTAGTCCGGGTTAGCCTTATTATTATTATTATTATTATTATTATTATTATTATTATTATTATTATTATTATTATTATTATTATTATTATTATTATTATTATCACTATGGCAAGTGTAACCACTTTCAGATCTTTTTCACAGTGTTCTATTAGCAGTAAACTCTGACAAAGGCAGCCAAAGGCTTCCTAAGCCATGGGGCCTTATTTGGCTCTATTTCTTTGCAATAATTATTTTCAATTTCCACCCAGAGTTTATTTTTAGTACAGTGAAACCATTCAAAAAGGGCATTCACTTGTGTAGCGAGATAGTATTTGTTGATGTTTGGTAGCCCAAGTTCACCTTGTGATTTATGTCTTTGCAATGTTTTAGTATTGGTCCTTGGCTTTTTAAATTCCCAAATAAATGTATTAATTTTACTTTGAAGTGTAGTATTATACTGCTTGGAAACTTTCACGGCGATAGTCTGCAACAAATACATAAGCCCCGGCAATATATTCATTTTAATAGAATTAATTCTACCTATCCACGAGATAATACTCTTCCACCTTTTTAAATCGTTTTCTATTGTTTTTTTGCTAAAGAAGTATAATTGGCGTGGAACAGATTTTCTACTTTTGGTGTTATGTTTGTGCCTAGATATTTTATACTCTTATTATACTCTTATTCTTCCACTTGAAAGGGAAGTTTTCTTTAACTTGGGCCGCCAACCCTGCTGTAAAACTTATATTTAGTTTATGTTAAATTAATTTAAAAATCAGATGCTAAAATATATCTGCTCAAAACATTAATTATATTTGGCAATGAAACCAGAGGGTTTGTTATTATCAGAAGAACGTCAGCCGCATATAATGCGGTCTTATGTCCTTTCTGGCCTATTTTAACACCCACAATATCTGGATAATTATTTATTGATTCTGCTAATGGCTCCATTATTAATGCAAAAATCAATGGGGACAGAGGGCATCCCTGTCTCGTACCATTAAGTATTTTAAATGAGTTAGAGCCCTGTCCATTTACCTTGATCTTTGCCTTGATCTTTGCCAACAGATTACTATATAATGCCTTTATATACTGCCTAAACATATCCCCCGTTCCTATACGTTCCAGCATTTTAAACATACAATTCCATTGCACTCTATTGAATGCCTTTTCTGCATCTATAGATACTGTAATATCATGGCTGGAGTCTGTGTTTGATTTATCTGGTTCAGTATATTTATAATTTGTCTAATGTTATCTTGGCTTCCCTTTTTGGTATAAATCCAGTTTGATCACCCTTCACCAGATCCGGCAAATATTCAATAAGTCTGTTCGCTAAAAATTTGGCAAGGATTTTGACATCTACATTTTTAAGCGATGTTGGACGATAGCTTGCACAATTTAATTGGTCTTCATCTGGCTTAGGGATAACCGTTACATGAGCTCCCGACATATATTTGGAAAGGTTTCCAGACTCTCTTAAAGTGTTAAACATACCCTGAATATTTGCTATAAGAGAGTTAGCAAAGGTTTTATAGTATGTATGTGGTTGTCCGTTAGGCCTGAACTTTTCCCATTGGGTAAATCTTTCACCACTTTTTCTAACTCATTCCACATTATAACCGCATCAAGTTTATCTCTCACTTCGGGTGTAATTGTTTTAGTTTGAATATCCTTCATATGTCTATGAATTCCTCGAAATGTTGCTTTTTCCTATTTAGCATGGCTTCTATATTGCTGTTGATACCTATGAGACAATGAGTATTCTAAGGCTTGCCTTAAACTAGCCCGGTTACATGCTAGGTACATGCTGGGTGTAACCTTGCTAGTTTAAGGCAAGTTTAAGGCATTTCTGCATTGACTAATGACCCATCGGATTAACACAGCAGGGGTCCCTGGCAGTCCCATTTCAAATGCCAGGGACCCACGCTGTTAATCTTATGGGCCATTAGTCAATGCAGAAATGCCTCAAACTTGCTTTAAACTAGACCGAGCATGTACTCAGCATGTACCTGGGTGTTTTGGGCGATTGCCACTGGTTTGTGATAGAATAACCGTCGGCACTACAATATATTCCCTACATTATTTTCTGCAAAAAATTTTTTTAAGAGAATCCTCAATCACTAATACTACAGTACTATTTTTCAGTAAGGACTCATTCAATCTCCATTTGCACTCACCTTTCTGTGTTTATACCCAAATCAATTTCTAAAGTTACTGGTGCGTGCTCTCACCATGTAATATTACCAATACTACCTTTCTGTATTTTACTCACATTAAACAGGTCTATAAAAAATAATCTATTCTAGAGTAGCTATCATGTGGGTGTGAGTAATACGTGTAATCTCTGCCTGACTGGTTCAAAACTCTCCAGGCATCAACTAATGCCTGCTGATTCAATATTGTATTTATACATTTTTGTCTGTTTTTTGCTCACTTGTATGTCCTTTGGAAGTATCTAATACCGGGTTTAGTGCAACATTAACATGACCACCCAAATATAGAGCTCCTTCTCTATACGCATTCATTATTGCTAGCACTTCCTCTAAAAAATCTGCCTGCCCAACATTGGGGGCATATATATTTGCTAAGGTAAACTTCTTCTCCTTTATCTTCCCTTTGATCATTATATATATGCCGTCTATATCTTTCTTGGTGGTGATATCCTGCAGCATAACATTTTTGCTAAGCAGAATTCCGACCCCATTGTTCTTATCTCTTGATGAGCTATATAAAGGTTGTACAATGTCTTTATTGATCATTCTCAGTTCTTTATCTCTTTAAAGTGTGTTTCCTGTATAAACAAACAATCGCTTTTCATCTTTTTTATCTCTTTAAGGGCCCGTCTCCTTTTTACCGGTGAGTTTAGTCCCTTTACATTCAGTGCCTATTCTATATGTCATGTTTGTTGTGGTGTTTAATTTCTGTAAGGATTCTGCTCGATCTGTTCTGGATTTTGCTGCCAGTTCGTGTTTTCCAGGCTGCCTGCCCTTTCTACTCTATTTGGCCATTTTGGTTACTGGCAGCCTGCTATATAAGGCTGCACTTCCTGGTGGGAGTCGCCGAGCAAAGTTCTGTGTTTCTGCAGCTCCTGTCATTATTTGTTGTCGCCCTTTCCGTTACCTGTTTGGATTCCTTGTTGGGAACCCAGACCATGACCCCGACCTCGTTGCCTTCCACCTGCCATGACCCTTTGACTGTTGCCTGGACTTTGCACCACTGCCGCCTGCCCTGAACCCTGCTTCCACACCGTCTACGAATAGTCTTAAAGGACTCTGTCCCAGGGCTCTGGTCGGTTTATTTACATCCCTACCTCAGCCCTGCGGGTCCGCCTCTTGATTTGAGATGAGCACTGTCAAATTTTGCTCAGCCAAACATGGACCCTGGGATAGGGGGAGGGAAAAAGGGGGAGGGAAAAAGGGGGAGGGAGGGGAAATTGAGGGGGAAAGTGAGAGGGGGAGGGGGCAGGGGGGGTGAAAGGAGGGGGGTGCGGAGAAGGGAGGGGGGGGAGCGAAATCAATCTTCTATCTACACATTTTTATTTTTTCACGGTTTTGATACTTTATTTTCCATAGCCTATAAATTGTGTAAATATACATATACTGTAAATATACTGTACATAATTTCCTACCTTATCCCTCAAACTGAATGTTAAGGTAACATTGAATCCTCAATTTATTATCTCTAATAAGATTGTTTTAAAGTCACAGCACTACCATAGACATCTTCATACACTAATCTAGAATAACATCATCATCCCTTAATTATCTCTATTCCGTACTGACTATCAACTTAAAGAAAAACGAAGAACTCTTTCTAAACCTTTGAACTGTCAGATACTATTACAACTTGTCTTTTCCTCTTGCAAAGGCATCGACAGTACACTACCGACACACTTTATCACACTGCGGCCAGATCCGCAAGCCGGGAGATTTCCCGGCTTGCTAGTGGCCGCCCCTCGGCGTGCCGCGCGTCATAGACGCGCGGTCACGCGTCTTCGGGAGCGTGCGCCCCCTGCACGCGCGTCCAGGGCTCCCCGAGGGAGCCCTGGTGTCCTGCGATCGCGGGACGGCGGCAGGGGGTTCCGGGGGACCCGGCGGACCCGGCAGCGGTAGGGAGAGCGCCCCGATCGGAGGGCGCTCTTCCGCTGCTTCGGCGCGCGCCCGTCACTCTCGGGCGCGTGCCAGGCTACTGCTGCGGCCAAGAACGGGCAAATGCTCGAATAAACTTGGCCGCAGCAGTAGTTTGAGAGCTATAGTCAAATCGGCATATATCCACAGCGTAGTTCAGACCTCTGAATTGACAGTCTGATGGTCGGACATAAAAGTACATAGTCAATAATCACCGTTATATCGATAATTATAATAGTTACACTTCTTCACTCTGTGATCTGTTTCAACCTGCGGACTCCTCCTGTTCCTGTCGCCTCCTGTCCCTGTTCTGCTGACCACTGTTATCATTGGTATTTCTATTCTTCTTACTACCCACATCAATACTTTGTTGTCCTCTCCACTCTGAGAGGAATCCAGTGGTTCCTGGCGTCACGGAGTCCTGCAAATCTTTACTTGTTTTGGGTCCTGGAATATTAATTCTGTTAAAAAAGTTAGTGGCGTTTTCTCCGTGTCTGAGGACGGAAACTTTTCCTTGTTGTATAACAATCAGTTTGGTAGGAAATCCCCATTTGTATCTCACGTTGGCTTTTTGAAGGTGCACAGTAATTTCCCTCATTTCTCTATGGTGCTGCAGGGTTAACGTGGAGAGATCGTTATGCAGCTGGATCTTTGCCACCTTAAACTCTATATTGTTAATGCCTCTGGCCTTTTGCATAATTACCTCCTTGTCTGTAAAGTCTTGCATTTTAATGACACTGTCTCTCGGGGGTCTGATGGTTTTGGTCTGGGTCTTAGCGCTATGTGTGCCCAGTCCATCTTCCAGATTCATTCCTGTGATTCTTCAGTCACATGGGAGAATAGCTTTTGTAGGTATGGCACAAGCTCTTGGGGTTCTACCGTTTTGAGTATACCCCTATTTCTTATGTTAGAACCTCTCCCTCTATTATCCATGTCCTCTATATCCAGGAGCATATTTTGCATAGTCTCTTCCTGCTCCTGTACTTTATGAGTTACATACTCTTGAACTGTTGAGAACATTACGGCTTCTTTTTCCAGCTTGTCCACCCTGTCTCCCAAGGTAGTAATGTGCTTTTTAATCTCAGACTGTTTGGTTTTAAACATTAGTGTCAGGTCTGTCAACAGCATTTGTATATCTTCTTTTGTCACTAAATTCGTCAGATCTGCTTTTGTGGCATATTCTACCTGGCCTTCAGTAATTTCAGTTTCCCTTTATTTCCCTTGCAGCGGAGAGCCTTGCGGAGAGCCGGATGGCACTCACGAGCCCACCATGCCAGTGTGCTTGGGCCCTGCCTCCGGCCGCCGGAACATCTGGAGTGTGCTTTCAGCTGCTGCAGCCTATTTTTTGTAGTTGGCATTCTTTACAGTTCTGCTGCTTCCTTGCATGTCTATTTTGATTTATTTTGCTTTTGGGCAGATTTAGTTGACGCAGTTAGTGTATAGCTATGTCGTTATTTTGTTTGGTTCATGTACATTAGGGCTCCCCTGTGGTTACAGTAGGCAGTTGTCCCGTCCATTGCCTGCCACTTTTCCCCTGGGCTCCCTTACTCACTTGTGCAGATGGCAACCATCTTAACGCATGGGGCTGGGGCTGATGAGCAAGGGCCAACAAGCCCATCAGACCTCACCTCCACGGCCCTCCAGCAGTCTCCGGCTGGAGTAGGTCCTGCTCTGCAACTCCGCTCAGCGGAGAGTCCGCTCTGGAGAGGTGGGGGGGTGAATCCCCAGCACTCCGGGAGGATTTTGCGGCCTCCAGCAAGGCTGCTAGCCGCCTGTTTTTTTCTCCCTCACCCCTTGGATTATGGGGGGCGGGGGGTGCCGCCACTCATCCCCGCCTGCATCCAGTCCTCTCCAGGCGTCTAGGGGGCTGGATAGCCTCGCAGATCTTCCTCCCTGACGGAGCTCAGCAGACCAGCAGTGGATCAATTAGTAGTTGAAACATTTGCTTTTAACTACTGTTAATCACATCACGATTATTTATGTTATATGAATAATTTATATTCACTTAAATAATTATTTCCACGTTGGTTGTTTTCACTTTTTGGAGCACCCGGTTTGTACATTTTTTCACTTCAATCTTAGACCTTAGGACTAAGCCTGCACCTTGTTTATTGGGTGGAATTCCAGGGGAGCGTCGTCGTTTTTCCAAAAAAGAAAAAAAGAAGTGGATAGTGTAATACTATTAAACAATGTGTTAAAATTTAAAAAAAAGGCTTCCAAATTCCTACTTGCCGCAGAAAAATGAGCATAAGTGCCAGGTGAGAGTTACAGTACAGGCATACCCCACATTAACGTACGCAATGGGTCCAGGGCATGTATGTAAAGCGAAAATGTACTTAAAGTGAAGCACTACCTTTTTCCACTTATCGATGCATGTACTGTACTGCAATCGTCCTATACGTGCATAACTGATGTTAATAACGCATTTGTAACAGGCTCTATAGTCTCCCCGCTTGCGCACAGCTTCGGTACAAGTAGCGAGCCGGTATTGCTGTTCAGGACGTGCTGACAGGTGCATGTGTGACCTGCCGTTTGCCTATTGGGCGATATGTACTTACTCGCGAGTGTACTTAAAGTGAGTGTCCTTAAACCGGGGTATGCCTGTATAACCCCGTCTGGAAGTGTGGTATATGGATCATCAATCTCGGAGAGAACAGAAAATAACCATAGGGCAGATAAAAATAACAAGTTTATCACATATGAGATCACAAATGGAGGCTTACGGCAGATCGAAGAAGTAACAGCATTGGGTAAGTGGGTCTTTACTGCGGCGCAGCTTTCCTTTCCCGGTCTCACTGCCAACAGCTTCCGCGTACGTCATTTCCGGAACGTGACGTCACAGCTCGCCAGAACAGCGGACACCCGAAATCCCTCTGCTTCTCTCCTTCTCCAAGATGGCTGACAAGCCCAACTCAACGCGTTTCGACGTCTTCATCAGGAGTGGCCACAGCATCTGTTGATCCATTTGAGTCTTCCAGTTTGTTCAAACACAGAGATTCCAAATGGCAAGAGAGTCTAGATACTCTTGAACAGAATATATTGATAACAAAAAGGAAAACAATTCCAGACAGATGAGGAAGATTATCTGAAGGCTAATCAGAGGAACAGGAATAAACCCCAGAGAAAAGATAGGGAACCCAGCAGAGAAAGGGTGGATCATAGATAATTTAGAGAACACTTTAACTATGAGGAGTAATTTTAGAGAACAAAGAAATCCTACTATTTTTCCACAAAGAGAGATCCCAATATACTGTACACCAAATAGGAGATTTTTTAGAGAATATTACAAGTTGTTTTAATCAAAACAGACCCAATTATGAGGGAACACCATGTAGAATAAAGGATATGAACATAAGAATCAATATTTTAAATGCCCCCCCTAAAAGAAAGAATCTACTGTAGATTATATGAGAGACATAAGGAATTATGAAAGGAAGACTAATAGAAGGATTTTTAACTCATACAATAATAGTTTTATAAAGCGAGTGAATATACTGTATGGGAAACAAAAAACAGACTTTCTACTTTACAGGACAGGGGGACAATTTAAAAAAAAAACCTGAGAAACTAGCTCTAAAAGAACTAATGGGATGTTACTATTACTATAAAACAAGATGATAAAGGAGGAGTTGTAATGGACACCACATTCTATATCCTAGAGGCTAATCGCTTGCTGGGAGATGAGACAACATACACTAAATTTAAGAATAATCCCACAAAACAATTTTTGAAGGAACTCAATGTTTTCTTGATGGGAGGTAAAGCACTGGGCATCTTAAAGGAAGAACAATGTATATGTCTCTGGAGAGAGAACCTGAGATTAACCGTATTTTACTTCCTCCTAAAAATTTATAAACATTTTGAAAACCTCCCAGAAGACTAATTATTTTGGGAATTGGTTCATTGACATCAAATTTGTCGCAGTATATCAACATATTCCTCCAAAGATATGAAACTAAGATGAAGTCATCGTTAAGAGACACCCTACAAGTTCTATCATTATTGAATGGAATTGATTTCAAGGAAGACTATTTATTAGTTACCGGCAATGTGACCTCACCATACATCTCTATCAACTATGAAGAGTGATGCAAGGCGATAGATCGGATTCTGAAAGAGAATAAAAATATACCTAAGGAGCAGGTAGATTTGATAGTGACAGGGATCCAATTTATCTTCAAACCTAACTATTTCTGGTTCAATTGGGGGTTTTATCTCCAGAAATTTGGCACGTCTATGGGGACCAGGTTCGCATCCATCTATGCCAACCTGTTCTTTGAAGTGTGGGAACAGGATAACATCTGGACGGGCAATCCACTGGGTGCGAACCTGGTCCTATGGAAGAGGTATAGCGATAATGTGCTATATGTATGGCAAGGAGATATGATCAGTCAGAACTCTTTATAGCCCACATTAACAAAAATACTTTGAACCTGAAATTGACATTAAAATGGAGCAACAATAAAAATCGAGTCCTTGAACTTGATTATATATCCAGAAAATGGTACTTTGAACACTAAAACATTTTTTTAATGCTGTAGACAGCAACAACTACGTCTTGAGGACAAGCTACCATCACCTGAGGTGTGTGTCCATGTACATTCGGCTCAAAAGAGAAAATTCATTTTAGATAATTTACCACTGGTGAAAAATTTATGACAGAAAAATTTAAGACAGATGTTTTAATTGTAAAATGAGTTACACTGTATACTTTTGGAGTGCATATGTGGCCTCCAATATGATTGTTGAACGTCTAGACCAGTACATGTATGCATATTCAACATGGGGAGCAGATAAAAGTAAGGTGAGGGGTGTAGAGCAGGTTTAACAGGAACATAAGCACTCACACAGCCCTGTGTGAGTGAGTACATATCAGGGTTTGCTTGACTCCTCCTTAGGGATCCGTGTCGTGTCAGGTTGCGCTCCTGTAGCCTCACTCCCCCTCGGTGTAGACAATCCACCGGTTAAATCAGCAGAAATTACAATGTTTTATTAATACATAAGAAAAACCACACTTACATCAATGGTTTTAAAAGGTGCAGGCCCCCCAAGAGTCCGCGTCTGTGGCTGCGATGGATAGATGCCCCTTCTTCCACGTTCAGGCTTCTTCCTAGAGTGCCGCACTGGTACAAGAAACTGAGCAACGCGTTTTGCCTTCAGGCTTCGTCAGGCTCGTAGATAGTACACTCCTCTCTGTGGCTGCATTTAAGTTCACATGGGGCAATCGGTATCCGTTGAAAGTGGCATCACGTGTTGCCAGGTGGAAACTCCAAATGTAGTAAATTGTCTGAGTATATTCCATGGCTGCACATTGGACTCTCCCCCCCTCCCCCATCTTAATAGTGCCAATTTATGTGCAGTTATTTTCACATGTTCATTTGTGTCCTTATAAGCTCTGTGATAAAGCTGATTGAAATATGAGCTGATTCATGTGAAAGAGAGATATTTCTGAGATATAAAATGTTGCTATAGTCATGGAGTAAAATCATGTAATAAAATTTAATAAAAACCTACCCAGATAGCAACGTGCAGCAGAGATAATAAAATACTACAAATAAGGATGCAATAGTTTCAAATGGGTATAACTAATCATAATGATGAATGATAATTTCAACAACTAGTTATAACATAGTTCTTAAAAAGTTTAATGATACGTTTTGAAGCAAGTGCAAAAACCGTTTTAGTTAATAAAAACAATGATAAAAAACAATTTAAGAATTACTTTGAATATTTTTAAATTATATATATGAAAAGATATATTAAAAAATTATTTAAAAAAATAAAAATTCCAAAATAATAAATAAATTCTTTAAAAAATACTTTAAAAAAATATTTAATCTAACATTAGAAAAGCAGTTTGAATTCAGCATCTAGGATGGGGACAGATAGCCACCTCATGTAACATTTTTCGGGTCACGGGTTGTGGGTCCTATTGGATACTATAAGAAGGCCCCTAAATCTATATCTATATTTAATCCCAACGGGGCCAAAGTTTTCATTTTGTATATCCAATAGGTTTCTTGTTGACATAGTTTCTTAAGTCTGTCCCACCCTCTCCAGTGATTTTCGACTTTTTCTATTCCTCGTAGGTCAGGCCTGATGGATTACCTTCATGGGCAACACTGAAGTGCCTGGACACACTGTGTGTCTGCACTTTCTTTCTGATATTGCCCATGTGCTCCAGTACGTGGACCCTCAAAGATCTTGAGGTGCGTCCCACGTACTGGAGCCCACATGGGCACTCTAATAAATATACCACAAATGTAGTTTTACAATTTAGGAAGTGTTAACTTTCATTACCCATTACCTTTGGATATTTTTCCTACACAAACATGGTGTTGATATTCATCAGCCTGTCTAAAACTGCAAGAAGGATGAAAACAAGGATTAAACAACAACTAAAATAATGCAATGACTTTTTGAAATAATACAATCTTCTGCAGCTATCTTCTTCTTGCTCTCTCCATGACATGTTTAAATGTAATATAATTGTGAGAAATAGATGCAGGAATTATATTATCTTACAGTATCACTATAGGTGTTTCCTACACTAACATGGTGTTGATGCATGGCAAATCTGCAAAACAAGGATTAAACAATGAATACAATAAATGACTGTATTAAAAACTGTATAAAAACGGCATTTATTCAATAAATTCATGTTTCCGTCATTAGTTTGAATTGCTCTGATAACTCCAGCCCACAGGGCTAATGTTGCAAAAGTGCATTGATTGTGTCTTTCACTGCCTTGAATTGTGCAGGAGTGTATTTAAACTGCTTCTTCAGTTCTTCTAAAATCGCTCTCCTCAAACTGTTGGGAATAATCTTCTTAACCATAGGAGCCATCAAAGTTGACTTTTTTGTACCACTGAAAATAACAATGAAAAGTCACATGGGGTTGAAATATTAGCTGCTGTTTGCCTCATATTTTTCCAAAGTTTCTGCTGGTATTATGTAAAACTTGAAGTAATCTATTGCATCCCCATGGATCTCGATGCTTTGCATCCATGGTGCTACAGGTGTGCTTTGGACAGTTGAAACATTTGCAGCCCGGACTTTAGAGGCACGGAGTGAAGGAGAGGAGGTACTGTGTGTGTGCAGACTTTGTTTATGCAGTAGATAGTGTAGGAAAGTTGTGTTAGCATTGTGGCCAAATCCCACAGCACTAATGTCAGCACTCAATACATGTAAATATAATATCCAAATAACAGAAGTTAGTAGGAAAAAGTTTAAAATTGTATTATTTATTATATGTAAATTAAAAAACAAACAAAGACTTAATTTAACATCTTTTTCTTGCTGTCTCTTGTACAGTTTCATTCTGTTAAATAATTGTGAGTTTGTTACTTATTAATAAACAAGAATAAATAAATAGTTAAAGTACACCGTCTATACTCGTGTGTTCTATGGAATGCATATGTAATTTTTTCATGTAGGAGCATGCGTATTCTATGGAACACAAATGTAGGTTATTTGGGAGTGACTGCTCTATGGAAACTAATATTTACCTTGATTATCCACAGGCAGAGGCTGAAAATTGGGTGTCAGCAACTCATTGTAGAAGTTTTATCATTTGATGAAAGGGGTATGGTGTCCACAATTGTTTGGGATGGGATGTAGGTTCATCTCGTTTTTGGAGTTGGTTGGTCTGTAGTGATAATGGCATTGGGGCCGGAACTCGGGTAGGAGCATATCAGAGTGATCGGTTCAGAAAGGTATATTCAGTCTCTTTCTCCTTTGAAAGTTGCCATAATTGAACATAAACATCCATGACGTGTATAGTGGCCAGTACCCACCCCTCATGCCGGGGGCACACTATTCTAATGAAGCAATCATTAATGTTTAAATTGTGTCAAAAATAATTTTTCTGCCTTTTTGCTTTTTTTGTAGAATGGTTACCTTGTAGCTATATAGTGACAGATCTCAGATAGAGTTGCCTCTTATCTGTACTGTTTGAATAGCAGAATAAATCATATACAGTGTATGATAACTGCAGGCAGGTTTTCTCACGCTTTTAGTGCCCTGTCCCATGCCATGTTTAATCAAACTAAGACAAATTAGTTTAATGTATTGTGTTTTGGGTCAAGTCTGATACAATACTGCAGTAGTGCAGTACTTCTGATGAAATGTGCAAGGTCATTAAACAAAGAAAGGCAGTGTTTAAAGTGAGACATTGTACATGTACTGTATATTGTATCTTGTATTGAAAAACGTGCATGCTCCTGGCATGCAATGACACAGATACTACAATGTTATACCACCTGCTGTAAATGCATTCTAAAACTGATCCAAAAACATCAGGTTTAAGTACAATACTATACAGATGTTGCCAGACTTACTGTTCTCAGTCCCGCAAAACACCAAGTGTAAATCCCTAGCATTTATTTGCAATCTGTGGCTCTCCCGCGACCCTCCTACAGCCCATAAGTGAAGATATTCAATGTGCCACCTGCTGGCCACATGTACTGAACTGCTATTACATAAATAATCGCACAATAATTATGCTGGCTGACCGTATACTACCCATGGAAGAGCCTCAGCTTGTCTGTGGACAAGGCGTGGTAAACAAAGTTTTCATACGGCTGTCATCTCACACTTTCTCATGGTCATGGGTACAGTAAGTCTGGCTACATCTGTATAGTCACACAAAAGATAATGTACTCAACATACCAAATACAGTTAAACATGAGTAATGGCTTTATCCTAGAAATAGTATTTGGGAATGTAACCCTTACAGAGAGAGCGAGCTACCTGACGGACAGATCTAAACTTTGAATATGTAGTTGCCATGTTGCCTGTTCTGTCACACAGTATATAGTACAATCACACAGTGATACAAGGGAGACATTAACAACGACCTTCCCAAAAATGATTTTACTGATGGTCAGAGGCAACTGGCTGCGCTTCACCTTTATTATATGGCAGATGACTGAATCTTTGGTCACAACCCTCATATGCCTTATTATCCTGTTCACAATTATTGCACTCAATTCGACTCATGTTCTTTATCAATATATTCATTTGTATTTTTTTAATCGCTATTCTTAAATTTGCTGCAAATTATAAAACAGCAAACCAACACCAGGAACATCAGGAAATGAAATGAGAACCTTAATATAGAGAACTACAAGTAGAAGCACTGCATGCCAAAATAGTACATAATACTATTATATGACAATAATATGTGTAGCCCCGGGGTATATTTTCACTTTCTGGCCCCCCTCCGCGAGTGCCGTGCGGTAGCGGGTGCCGCCGGAGGCTGCGACGGACCCGCCGGCACTTCGCGAGGGTGGGGGCCAGTGCAGGGAGCAGAGCGGGACTGTGAGGCGCAGGCCGGTTGCCGGGGACGCGATCGGGCCGTCGCTAGGGCCGCGATCGCGTTGCCACCGGCTCGGCGGCTTAAGGAGAGGGCGCCACCATTGCGCGTTAGTTCGCGCATGCGCAGTAGGTGGCCAGCGCAGGGAAGGCTTCAGACAGGTCGCGCATGCGCAGGTAGGATCCCCAGAGCTAGGGAGAGATCGCGCGAGGGCAGGCATGAGGAGACAGAGGTCAGGTGCTCCCTTGCGGCCAATAGGGCTGGAGGAAGCTCAGCCCGGGAAGATAGATACATTTCCCGGGCTTTGCTGCGTGAGTCTGCACGAGGAGTAGGAAGGAGTAGGAAGGGTGCAGGGAGCTCGTGGCTCCTGCATCAGGTAAGGGTTCTCCCTAGATCCCCAGGCAGGCCCCAATTCCCGGGAAGGGCTGGGGGTAACTGAAGAGGGACGCCTTAGCTAGGGAGGTGACCCTTGGGTGTGGAAGGTGCAGTTTGGCAGTGCCACAGCGGATAGGGCTGTGGGCACTGGCAAAGAGGCACAGTGTGCATGCAGTGGATTTGCTGCGGGATCCAGGTGGCTGTGTGTGATTGCAGCTGTCTGTGTGTGTTGTCGCTGCATGTGCTGGGCGCAGTGCGTGCAGTGTGTGTGAAGCCTGTGTGGATCCCTGCAGGCTGACAGTGTGAGCGGTGTGTCAGCTGCAGGTGCTTTAGGAGTATCTAGTGAGTTAGAGATACAGATAGGACTGGGTAGCTAGGGGAAGGGGGGGCAGGTTATTGTCCACAGGCCCTAGGAGTTTTCCCCAAGCCACCCCAGGTTGCGGTTCCTCAGGGACAGGCCCTAGGTTAGGGTTGATGTCACTCTAGAAGTAGTTGTGATAGAAAGCGAATAGCTGCGGTTGCTGTTCCCATGCGGTTGGTGTTGCCGTGATCCGGTTGGAGCTCCCGGGAAGCGGTGGGACCCTCGTTGGGGTCCACGGCGGAAGTACCTGAATAAGGATCAGACGGACGTCTGACCCTTTGAGAAGTGTGTGGCGGTCCCGAGCATCGGAGTGCTCGGAAGGTACCTCTGAAATATAAGTGCACCAACTGGGCCCTAGCTTAATATAGTGACTGCGCAGTCACCCACGACCTTTCGTAGGAGTACGAGACATTGGGTGTGGGGGATCACAGGACACTGTGTGGGGAACACCAGACATTGGGCTGAGGTGATGCGGGTAGAGCATCAGGTGATGTCATGTTATGTTATGTAATGAGGTTATGTGTGTGTGTTAAGTAAAGTGTTAGTTTGGTTTATCATCTACGTGTGTTATTGTATTTCTTACCCAGGGCTATCTTTCCTAACGGGGGATCCTGGGTAAGTGGAGGCGCTGCACCAGGTATGGTAAGGGTTTCCCCAGGCTCCCAGCTAGCGGAGGCTCAGATCTCCTGGAGCCACAGGTGTTATGCAGTACCAGTAGCCCTTTTGAGCAGGTGTGTTGCAGGGAAAGGGACCGGTTAGACCACGAGGGGCCAATGTGAGATTGGGTGGGTCGGCCGGTTCACAAAAAGGGTTACATTTGGAGGCGCTGCTGAGAGATCAGACCTGGGGTGCCCTGTACATGTTTTTCTAAATTTGTGTCCTATTTTTGTTTCGCCATGGGGAAGCCCTCAAGGCGGAGGAAGCCACGTGCTAAGTCCCCGGCCGCGCGGGAAAATGTTGCCAACAGTTATCCAGGACTGGCGGGAAAACCCGAGCCCCGCCCCCACACTGTGAGAAACTCAGTTTTGCAACATTCCCCAAAAGACTGTGCTGCCCATCCTCTAGAGTCCACCAGGGGGAGGGAGTGTCTTGAGCAGAAATCAGAAATTTCTGTTCCCCCTCAGGAAAGCAAGGGATGCCAAGAAAAACACCCATAGCTGTATAGGATCATACGGGCCCCCCATTTAGTCTTGTCAATGGTGGTGTGCCCGTGTGCATTAAGAGACTGGAAAGCGACTGGTGGCTGGGCGGACGGGTCCACTGAGTTAGCCGTCGCCCTCACGATGACCGTGGTAGATGGGGAAGAATGCCTGCACGGCCGTCTGAATGAATGTGAGTGTGCCGTTGGTGAGCTGACCCAAGGGCCTAAGTGCCCTGACTGCGCGGCGCAGTTCCTGCAACCCAAACCGCCAGCGGAAAAGGACTCTGTTACAGAAATGGAGTGTTCCATCCCCGAGGATGAGAGAGACTGCCAGGGGTTACACCCTGATGTGTATGAGCCCTGGAATTTGCCAGGAATGGAGGTCACGATGCTAATGTGCCCCTGCCTGAGTGGAGCCCTTAAAGATGGAGTCGAACCATCTCAGTTACAGTTAGGTTTCAGGTCAACTGAGGTGGATGGAGAAACGTTTACCCAGTGTTGGAACCTCAAATGTGGCTGTTCCCGGAGGGAGGCACTGGCGTGGGAGCCCCAATGTGAGTGTTGCGGGGCCTGGTTCCTAAAGCCTATCCTGCCCCAGGCGACGGAACCAGCCGAGAAAGAAGAGGAGGAGCCGGACCTCCCTCCTACAGTAAATGATGCTTGTCCTCAGTTTGTTTTGATTCCAGAGGCCTCTGGGGACCCGTGTGTCCAGACCACTATTGCAGACCCTCTCAAAGGGGACGTGCAAATGGAGGAGCAGGAACCTCTGATGGCGGAACCTGCGGAGAACGAGGCGCCTGATGGTGCTACCGAGGTGGGTGGAGCCGCTCCTGAATTGCCCACTTCAGCGATGGGGGTGGTGGAGGGCCCGTGTGCCCAAATGAACTTTCCAGACGCTGAGGCGGAGCCGCTGAAGGCGGAGCTCCAGATGGCGGAACCCCCGATGTCGGTTCCAGATCCGGTTCCCGAGCAGGAACCACCGAGACCAGAACCACAAGTCCCAGAAGGCCAGGGTAAGGTGTTTATACCCCCGCCCTTGTGTGATGAGTCCAGCGACCAACCGAGCGTGGTGATGCGCCTGCCGGCGGACCACTCCAGTGAGGTCGCCGAGGCAACCACCTCAACTGATACAGACCATGATGTGGGCCCGTGTGCCCTGCAACAGCCAGTCCGGCCTACCACCGAGGTACCAGCGGTCCCAGGCTTGGGATCAGTACCTGCCGACAACGACAGGGGTAAGTTGACTGCCCCAGGGGTGTCAGGTGTGAGCTCCCCGGTGATCGTGGAGCCTGGTGACTCCAGAGGTAGGGTCACCCGGGCGATGGGCTCACCCCTTCATCGCGTCCTGGTGGAGGTGTCTCCCCCAGAAGATCTCTGCAGATCGTGGGACGAACTCGACCTCACCAAGGTATCCGGTGTAGCGGACCGGAGCGACACATACTCCTGCACGAGGAGTCTCCAAACTTGGCCTTCTCAAGACCCGGGCCTACCCGAAGAAGTTGTACAGTCCACAGAAGGTGTCACCGTTAAAGGGATGGTTGGAGCGGACAAAGACTCTGTTGAGACCGCTCTGGTAGTTGTGGCCTCTCCCAGGTGCGCGATGGAGCGCTATGTTCGCCATGTGGTGGATCGAGGCAAGAGACTGAGCTTTCCTGTCTCCCGTGAGACGAGACCGGAGGATCCGGCAAGGGTCAATACCCAGGACCCCTTACTATTTTTTCTGCGAGAGGGAGAAGGTGGGTTGGTGCAAGGGACAGGTCTTGAGCTCCAAAAGACTCACAGGAGTCAAGGTGGGATACCCTCACCCAGTCTGTTAGGGGCACTCCACTCTGAGACTCAGCTGGCCTCGGGTATCCATGCAGGTATGTCAGACATTGGTGAACAAATGTATTTTTCATTGTATAATCATCTGTTGCATGGTTGCTACCCAAGCGAGGGCGTTGGGATTCTGCGAGGGGGAGAATGTAGCCCCGAGGTATATTTTCACTTTCTGGCCCCCCTCCGCGAGTGCCGTGCGGTAGCGGGTGCCGCCGGAGGCTGCGACGGACCCGCCGGCACTTCGCGAGGGTGGGGGCCAGTGCAGGGAGCAGAGCGGGACTGTGAGGCGCAGGCCGGTTGCCGGGGACGCGATCGGGCCGTCGCTAGGGCCGCGATCGCGTTGCCACCGGCTCGGCGGCTTAAGGAAAGGGCGCCGCCATTGCGCGTTAGTTCGCGCATGCGCAGTAGGTGGCCAGCGCAGGGAAGGCTTCAGACAGGTCGCGCATGCGCAGGTAGGATCCCCAGAGCTAGGGAGAGATCACGCGAGGGCAGGCATGAGGAGACAGAGGTCAGGTGCTCCCTTGCGGCCAATAGGGCTGGAGGAAGCTCAGCCCGGGAAGATAGATACATTTCCCGGGCGTTGCTGCGTGAGTCTGCACGAGGAGTAGGAAGGAGTAGGAAGGGTGCAGGGAGCTCGTGGCTCCTGCATCAGGTAAGGGTTCTCCCTAGATCCCCAGGCAGGCCCCAATTCCCGGGAAGGGCAGGGGGTAACTGAAGAGGGACGCCTTAGCTAGGGAGGTGACCCTTGGGTGTGGAAGGTGCAGTTTGGCAGTGCCACAGCGGATAGGGCTGTGGGCACTGGCAAAGAGGCACAGTGTGCATGCAGTGGATTTGCTGCGGGATCCAGGTGGCTGTGTGTGATTGCAGATGTCTGTGTGTGTTGTCGCTGCATGTGCTGGGCGCAGTGCGTGCAGTGTGTGTGAAGCATGTGTGGATCCCTGCAGGCTGACAGTGTGAGCGGTGTGTCAGCTGCAGGTGCTTTAGGAGTATCTAGTGAGTTAGAGATACAGATAGGACTGGGTAGCTAGGGGAAGGGGGGGCAGGTTATTGTCCACAGGCCCTAGGAGTTTTCCCCAAGCCACCCCAGGTTGCGGTTCCTCAGGGACAGGCCCTAGGTTAGGGTTGCTGTCACTCTAGAAGTAGTTGTGATAGAAAGCGAATAGCTGCGGTTGCTGTTCCCATGCGGTTGGTGTTGCCGTGATCCGGTTGGAGTTCCCGGGAAGCGGTGGGACCCTCGTTGGGGTCCACGGCGGAAGTACCTGAATAAGGATCAGACGGACGTCTGACCCTTTGAGAAGTGTGTGGCGGTCCCGAGCATCGGAGTGCTCGGAAGGTACCTCTGAAATATAAGTGCACCAACTGGGCCCTAGCTTAATATAGTGACTGCGCAGTCACCCACGACCTTTCGTAGGAGTACGAGACATTGGGTGTGGGGGATCACAGGACACTGTGTGGGGAACACCAGACATTGGGCTGAGGTGATGCGGGTAGAGCATCAGGTGATGTCATGTTATGTTATGTAATGAGGTTATGTGTGTGTGTTAAGTAAAGTGTTAGTTTGGTTTATCATCTAGGTGTGTTATTGTATTTCTTACCCAGGGCTATCTTTCCTAACGGGGGATCCTGGGTAAGTGGAGGCGCTGCACCAGGTATGGTAAGGGTTTCCCCAGGCTCCCAGATAGCGGAGGCTCAGATCTCCTGGAGCCACAGGTGTTATGCAGTACCAGTAGCCCTTTGAGCAGGTGTGTTTCAGGGAAAGGGACCGGTTAGACCACGAGGGGCCAATGTGAGATTGGGTGGGTCGGCCGGTTCACAAAAAGGGTTACATATGCTAATTATGAAAATAGTGCTGGTGATAAAGGTGATGCTAAAGGTATAGTTCTGTTTCCAGGCAGGTTAATTAGAAGAATTAGTAGCTCAGAAAGTTTCAGAGGAAAAGCATTGATGAAACTGTTATTTATAGTTGAGGATTTTCACAATATTTTGAGGCATTATTGATTTACTATCTTCTTGTTGATTTACTGTAGATTATGGTAATACACTGTAAAGTAATGTGCTAACCATTAATTTACATCACACGAATGTAACCATCATTTGATATATAAATCCAATAAAGCTAATTTTATGATTTTATTTTAACTGCAATTCAAAAAAATATCCACAACACATACCAAATCCCCATGGCAAACAAGGGGTTAACAAGTACCTCCCCCTTGGGGACTCAACCTTCCAACCCAGGGCACCTACCCCTATTACCCACTCACCATAGCTAACAACACCCAATATAGATGAATGACTCCCAGGTCTTCAGGGTCAATGACCCCAAGAAACTACTCCAATTTGTTAATTCAAAGGACCAATGCCCAACCATAAAAAAAAACTACAAGAAAAATTAAAATAATGTAAAACAATAATCCAGTCTTGGCCACTTGATGGGACAAAGAAATAAAAACTGGGGGGGAAATGGGATGCACAATATAGAACTTGAGGCCTCAATTGAAGGATAATTAAAGACACAATAGCCTGCACTACAGCTGTATGGAGCCATTCATGCCCCGTTACGAGCCTTCACAATTTGTCTGGAGCCCAAGATCTGCAGTTATTTGAATAAAAATCCTCATGGAATATTTCTTAAAACTTTTCATCTATTCAACTTAACTTACATTTTCATAATGGACACCAATGCTCAAAAGTCATCTCTGCAATGTCTACTTAAGTGTTATGCAAGGGTGTGGCCCTTTTTCCTGGATAACCAGAGAAAGGTTACTTTCACAGCTGCTAGGTCACCATGAATGTGGATGCTATCTCCTCCTTCTGGTTTCTATAGTGATGTAATGCACACTGACATCATTTAATTCGATATATATACGTTTCACTGACAAGCTTTGCCAAGTTATGGGGGGTGGGGGTGCCAATTGTCCTTCTAATGCCTTCAGCCTACATCTGCATCTCCCCAAATGCAAATGTCTGAAAAGGTTTCCCAACTGCTGCTCTCCTCTGAACCAGCATGCTAAGGGTTAACATATGGGATTGCTTTGCTATGTGTTTCATCAGCCACCACCCCCCACTCTGGAATGTTTCCTGCCCATGACCAGGGACTTTCAGACACAGCTGAATTCTTTGAGAACCCTGCAGCCTACATTGGCATTACCCCAAAGGCGGACATCTGAAAAGATTTCCCATGAGCTGCTCACCTCTGCACTGAACCAGCATGCTAAGGGTTAACATATGGGATTGCTTGCTACAGATGGAACTTTTTGTTCGGCCCTCTCTCTTTGTGGGTACCATATGGCATCCTCTCCCACACTGTGGAGTCCCAGTAACCAGACTTAATGGCCTCAATTTAACACAGCGGGGGTCCCTGCATTTGAATGGCACTCGCGCTGTATGAATCCTACCTGGCTGCCTCTGTCTATAAGAGACGCGCACTAAAAGTGAAACTGAATCAGTCACTCTTCCTGTGTGCCTCTATCAGGTGATCACAGGACCTTTATTTTAATAACATATTATTGTAGCAGTGGGTCTCGGAGCTGAATTACATTAATTTCAGGTCCGGGAACCCCCTTCTTCCCAAGTTTCAGGCCCCATTATTGGGTGCCGGTATCCCTGCCATGTTTAAATTATCTCATGTCATTGCTCACTGTATAATCCAATAGGAGTGGATTTTGTCCCGTCATCTTCTTGGGGTCAAATGAGATGGGAAAGGCCTTATATCATGCCTGTGACATCACACTTGAGTGTCAAATGGTACATCCCCAATCTGATTGGTTGGACATCAGATTGCTGGGTGTACTATTTGGCACTCAAATGTGACATCACAGGCCATATATAAGGCCTGTCCAGTCTCATTTGACCACAAGAAGATGACGGGACAACATCTGCCCTCATTGGATTATACAGTATACAGAGAAGACAGAAGAAAAGAAAGAAGACAGAAGGAAGAAGCAATAACTTACCGGATAAGTCTCTTCAATCAACATATGATTATGGACTTTGGCTGTTTGAGGAGCATTGCGTTGTAGATCAAGAGATGGTGACGGAGTAGGATTCAGAGGGTGAAGACAGCAAAGGTAAGAAACACATGGATTTTATTTTATTTCATTCTGTATATTTTTAGGTTGCCCATTGACTGCCATAGTGGCAAACCATGTTCATAATATGGGCATGGTGTACTACTGTGCCAATCAATTGGTTTATTGGCATTTTTTTCATTGAAATGTAATGTATTTTATTTGGTGCTTGTTTTTTTATTGTAGCTTGACCATTGACTGCCATAGTGGCAAACCAGCATGGTGTACCACTGTGCCAATCAATTGGTTTATTGGCATTTTTTTATTGCAATGTATTTTATTTGGTGTTTGTTTTTTATTTGTAGCTTGCCTATTCGTTGCAATAGTGGCAAACAATGCCTATATTATGGGCATGGTGTAACACTGTGCCAATCAATTGGTTTATTGGCATTTTGTTTATTGAAATGTAATGTATTTTATTTGGTCCTTGATTTTTTATTTGTAGATTGCCCATTCATTGCCATTGGGAAAACAATGCATGGTTTACCACTGTGGCAGTCAATGGGTAAAGAGGGTGGGGGTAGTTGCCATGGGGAGGGTGGTTAGGCATCCTGGTTGGATAGTGGGAGGGGGGTTAACTCATTACTTTCCATAGTGGTCAATAACCGCTAAGGTGATTAAGGGGTTAGTTGCCAGTAGTTAGAAGAGGAAGATGAGGGGGATGAGGATGGTCTGCATCCTAGCAGGGTTAAGTATAACTTTAATGTACTGTATGCAGGCTGGGTTATGTTTTGGTTATGTTTTATTTTTTATGGGCAAATGTGCTATTACCCAGATATGGATAATAGTTTGCCCATTACTGTACTGTATGTGTTTCAATGTATTATATTGATGTTGGTATTGTAATATTTATTGGAGGTGGCTTAAGGGGATAGTTGCCTCAGGGTGGGTGGTCAGGCCTCTCGGGTGGCTAAAGGGTTTACCCTTTCATTACCATAGAGGTTACTACCGCAAAGGTAATGAAGAGGTAAACCCCTCCCGCAACCTTCCCAGTAGGCCTAACCACCTATTCTGGGGCATCTAACCCTTCATCCAACCCTCTACCCCCAATATATCAGGTTCTGTGGCTTAACCAGAAAGGTTGATACTCCGCACCGGTGCTGACTTTAAATGTTTGTACACTGTGCTGCTAATTTTCTTACTGCAGTCTGCCTGGGAGGACTCCACAACCTCCTAAAGACAAGTGAGCTTCCATAGGGAGACTTACAAAAACAAGAGAAAAAGATAGTCAGGAGGGCGCACTGAATAGCAAGGATATTTATTAAATAAAAAACCTCCATGAGGGTTTTAACAGTAACACTAAAAGCAAATGTCACTGGCAAAATCAAATAACCATCACACAGTGTTTAAAAAAACCCAATAAAAATACAAGTAATTAAATATTGTAAACTTACAATTGTCCTAACTCCTAAGCAGTGGTGCCGGAGAGGTCCGGTTAGCAGCTAGGTGCCACTAGATGACGCGGGCCCGGACTCGATGTGCTCACATAATATAGAAAACCCTTCTCTCTCCCGGCAGCTATCTCATCAACTGGAAGTTCCCGTAGCAGCCTCACGTGATCTCTACGCATTTTGCATAGCATGCTTAGTCAGGAGGTCACGTGATAAGGCTGCTCATTGCGCTATATGTACTCATGTAGCCAATGAGAACAATTTAATGTAAAGTGTTCACTTACTGTGATTGACTATCAGCTGGAATCAGGGAGAAGTCACTCGCACTTCCTATAATACTACCCTGTGTTTATCCAAAATGGGACAATACTATAGTATTCAAACAATGCAATTTTCATTACAAATAACTTGTTAATAATAAACAAAAATAATAACAACCACAATGAAACATATAATAACAAATTATATAGCTACACACAAGGGAAACTCCCGCACCGCCACAATGTGAACCACGTTGAGGTGCTTACTAGGTATAGGGTTTGGAGTATACAGAAGAAAAGGAACCTAATATATTAGCACTCAGTCAAACTAAATGTATAATGATATTGTTAAAATACTTTATGGCAAACAATGAATAAAAAAATGGGCTTTAAAATAAAAATGTGTCAAACAGCACGTGACTGTGATCATTTGTAACTTAACTAAAGGTAGTTAAGTAGTGTGTACCCCTACGTGCCCTGAAGAAGCGTTCACTCGTGAAACACGCGCGTCGGCAACTCACCTATTCTAAACACGTGGGAAGCCTTTTCATTTGAATGCAGCATTATTGGCATTAATCCAAGCTGCGGTACTCTCAGCGCCCCGCGTGTGGTTTGAAACTTTGCTCATACGTGTGAGAATTACACTGTAGGATCTCTCAGAAAAACAGGGGCCGTTATCGATCCACCATACAGTACAGTTAGGCTTGTCCTCGAGCATATCAGCGCTGATATACTGATGATCAGCGCTGATGTAGGGGACAATGCATTGTCAGATATTATACATATGTTCCATCTGTTTTAAATGTATGATCTAGCAATTACCTGCTGATTAGGGGGTCCGTGGGGGCTATCGGTCTACACCAAACCTCACCATATGATACCTACCTGCCGCCGGGGCCCTGCCTCAATCAGCTGTTGCATGCCAGGTTGTTAGAAACACCAGTTTACTGATCCTCTAAGTGACCCTTAAGCACAATTAGCCCATTTCATTTGGAACTATTATCCTATTGAGGAAGTTCTACTGGATAAACATTATCTCTATGTGCTATTTGGGCTGACGGGATTTAAAGGGGTTACATCCCTTTTCAAGGATCTCGGTCCGTGAATAACTTCACGGATCAGCCATCCATGCGTGTTTCTATTGCAGACTACCCTTTAACACTTCCCTGACTGGGTGGGTGTATATGGATATTGGTATACACTATACTTACCACTGCAACTATATCCACCGCATGTTGAAGATCTATATCATTACCTGTTCATTCCTTCAGCACAGTCTAGCTGCGTATGGGTGTGTGCATTTACCTACCAGCATTTCCCTGTGTTGCTTAATGGTATACACTTTCTGTACCATTGCAGCCAATATATATCTTGTACAGAGGATATACACGATTAGCTGCCTATGACCTCATTGTGGATGCACAGTATTCCCTTCACTAGTCCCGTAGCCAAGTCACTTTTTTGTCTACACTACCAGGGCTAAAACATTTTCTTAGGTACCCTATCAAGGGGGTTTGCATCAATTCTCATATTGAGTACATACCTATAGACTCTTGTTTGATCTGGATTTAGGGGTTATATTTATAGATTGCCTCCTCAATATTAAGCAGCTTCTAGTGTTTGAATGGGACTTATACGGCTGTCACACATTAACAGATGGTTACACATAGATTCCTGCTTTGCTTAGCTTAGATGTTATACCCAGTGTTCGACAAACCTATACATTTGCTTGCCCCGGGCGAGTGGATTTAACCCCCGGGCGAGTAAATATTGGCCCAAGCAGCACACGTTTGGTACTAGGTGGCGAGTAGATTTTTTTCTGTGGCGAGTAGATTTTTTGGTGATTTGTCAACCACTGGTTATACCTATACATCATATATATGTCACCTTGATTCAGAGCGTATATCAACACACGCTCTGAGAATTTACATCAGGACTGACATCTTATGTGTGGTGGTTACAACACGGACTTATCTCCATATCCATAGGAGGCTATATACATAGCATAAGATCCTAAATATCTATCAAGGATCTCCATATGTACACACTACTTAACTACCTTTAGTTAAGTTACAAATGATCACAGTCACGTGCTGTTTGACACATTTTTATTTTAAAGCCCATTTTTTTATTCATTGTTTGCCAATAAAGTATTTTAACAATATCATTATACATTTAGTTTGACTGAGTGCTAATATATTAGGTTCCTTTTCTTCTGTATATAACAAATTATATAACCTGTTAAAATTGAATATATATATATATATCCCACATATATGTACAGTATATTGAGTGAGAGAGAGAACAGCACAGCTGGCTCTCCAAGCAAACAACACAATTCAAGGTGCATGCACATAATCAATAGTTTATGAGCCAATGCTTTCCCAGGCGAGAAAACAAAGAAGCAGCACTCAACGCAATATGGTAAATAAGTTGTATTAAAGACAATACATCAGCAGAGATCAAACCAATGTTGACTTTAACTGCAAAGTGTAGGTACATTGTTACTTACTATTACGTCTATTGCTGCATTAGAGAGCTTTAGTAATAGAATATATCCAGTTATTAACTTTAGGAGTTAGGCTATCACTTAGATACTGATATATCATTATTCATATATATCAACTACATCAACTCATATGTCTCACCTAGTTAGACCTGTTTAGGGCTATCTGCAGATCAGATCCCCTAACTACAGTAGATAGTGGATCCAATCTAACTCTACTATCTATTTTAACATTGATCCAGAGTGCCTCCTGCACCCGTCATAGGATCAGTCCTAAGTCTATCTATGTCAGCCACCATTATTTTAGATAATATGATAAATAAAGATACGTTTTAAATCATTCATACAACATACAGCAGGGGGGCTGAGTGCTGTAAGTTGGGTTACTTTTCTTTGCCTTGTTTTATTGCGTAATAAACACTGAAAAGTTAAAGTACCTGTCTCTACTACAGCTAAAGTTTTGGTGACATCATTTGCTAGTACATACGCACTCTCCCCAGTGGTAGTTTGGACATCAGCTGATATTATTTTATTACGTTTTGCTTTTTCTTTGATGTTTACTTTTATATTTGAGCAAACTGTCCAGTTTTGTTAGATTGTCTTTGTCCATTGCTACATCAATGAGATCCTTCTTATATTCTTTCTGTAGGAAACAAAACTGTGGCTTAACTCCTTCATTGCCTTAGCGGCTAGCCACTAAGCTAATGGTGCTGGTTTATTTTATTTTGATAACACAATATTGTAGCAGGGGGTCTCTGGAGCTGGAATGCAGTTCAGTTCAGTATGATGTGATGAGTGATTGGATGAGGAGAAGTTTTAGGTGAGACTGCAGTAAGTGAGGGGGGAAGGTTAAATGGTGAAGGCCTACAAATGTGGAACATGAGTGTAGTAGTGAGCTCACCAAAAGCTGTTTAGCAATATTCTCACACAGAAAGTTGCTGGAAGATCCAGATGGACTGAAATCCACATCTTGTCTAGCTCCTGCATAACTCTTTCAATCCTTTATAAATGTTCCCTTTGAAATGTGCCCACTTGAAATGCTATACTAGCCCCCTAACACTAAGGTGCACCAACAGACAGGAGAAGAGGAAGAGCAAGCAATCGAGTCACTGATGGAGCAATTAGAAAGGTTAGCGGAGAAGTGCGTTCACTTGCTCCTGGCTGCAACAGTTTCCCACCCACCCAGCCCTCAATTTTGGAAGGTTACCACAAAACCAGGATTTAGGGCATTGCCTCGTGAACAAGGTGGGAATTGTATGGGGTGAGGGAACTATATGTTTTGGGCAACATTGTTAACATTCTTTTCTTGTTTCAGGGTAAACCCGAAATGCTTTTGCAAACAGAAACAGACGTTCCTGAAGAAGGGGTCAGTTTGACCAAGTTGCCTTTGTCACGGCGGCAGTTGGGGGGTAAGTGCTTGTCCTTGCCAGAAGGAGCTCGGGGCTGTTTAAGTCGGGGGTAGATGCGAGGGGGCGAGTAACCGGGACGTAACTTCCGGGAGCCCTCTCGCGATGCCGGCCCAAGGGGCACAGCGGCAGTTGACAGGTGCTGCAGGGCAAGGCCCAGTTGATAACCTATTAATTGAGCATTCTGGCAGGGACTAGCAGTTACGTTATCTATCTATAAATAAATAAAGCCGCGGCCTGCTATACCGCCAGATATTGTCTGTCGTTATTTGTATGTTTGTGTGGATAATAGTAGAAGGAGAAAGGGGGGATACTCACGCCTCCCTGGACATGATCCCATGAGCCATTAGTAAAAGCTCTCAGGATGACAGAATGTTCTGTAATGATGGATGCCCATGAACAATGACCATTGTTTCCTTTTTTCATTTAACTGGATGATGGATTTACTTCTGTGTGTTCTTTCATGTGAAAATATACCAATAAAAAATCTACTACATGTTGAACATACACAATTCTGCTGTTGACTCTTTGTAAGTTCCACTTTTTTCTACCTGAATTTCCAGCGTGGCTGAGTGTCTCAAACATCATTGTATGTGGGTTGTCTCTAGGTACTTTAAAACCTTTTCCTTCCAGTTAGTTAAGGTTGTAAGCCCGTAAGTGAGATTTTATGGTGTTACTTATTGAGTTTTCACTGTCCTTCTGGTTTTCCTTTACTACATGCAGACTGTCAAGTTTGCTTCTCCAGTGCAGTGTGATCGTCTTTTAGCGATTTAAGTTGTGCTGTTATTGAGTGTCTAAAATAATGTTTTGCTAATGTCTCCTTGTGCACAAACCTTTCAATTTACTCATTCATTTAGTGTTTATAGCTTCTATTGACTGTAGCAACCATAAATATGCTAACCTACTGTATGGTGTACATTGACCAATATTGCATTGTCTACCGCCAATAAAAATTCCAGTATCTTCTTGTACCCATTCTAACAATACAGCGAACAGTGTTTAGCCATGATCATTCTATAGGGTGTCCATGCTTCTGAATTGGACCCCCGCAGCATTAATGCTTCTGTGCTCCTACCACCACGACCACAGCACCGAACACATTAATACAGTTGTACCATGTGCTGTATTATTTACCATCAGCAATTATTGTTTGTTAATATAACACTGAAGTTTTACATACATTGTGGGATACTTCTAGTGCCAATGGTGAAACTTTGACTCTTTATTACTGTACATATGAACACATGAATGCACATCATATTGTATATAGTGGTGAATTGGAGGAAAGAGATAGTTTGTTGAAGACCTGAGAGGGGGCCATTCATAATCAACATGGCAGACCTAAAAATTATCTAATAGGAGAAGGAGCCTTGTCAGACTGTATAAAGAAGTCTGTAAATAAAGTTATATTCTGTCATTAGAGTATTTGGACTTGTTGTTTTCAATAGTGGAAGCTTACAGAGTTACAATGTTTGGGCTAAGTATTTGTAGGTTTAATACTTTGTATTAGACAAAAAAATGAACATGTGTTAAAAACTGTCATAATATTTAAGTGAAAAAAATTTTCACTGATAAATTTTGTAGGTAAAAAGTATAACATTTCTCATAAATTTCACATATTGGCTATCGAATACAATTGAATACAATAATTTGTCCTATAGTAAGTCACTAAATTCAATTCAGTTGGTATTTGGGTCGCTTTGATTTAGAATGTATTATAGGTCAGTGCTTGTACTAGAGTATGTGAAATATGAGCAGCTGTTGCCAGTAAAAAGATTTATTGAGTAGATAGTTCAAATGTGAGCGAAGGTAGCCTGGCAGCAAGCTTACAAGAATAGTGTTTCACTGAGAGATCATTTTAAGACTGTTATTGATTAGTGTAAGATGAATGTTTCTTAAAATTGTATTCTTTGGTGTATCATTGATTTTTATATAGCTTTAACATACTTTCCCAAGTGTTTAGCTCATGATGCACAGTGATAAATAACAGAGTAGTATTTTCTCACATACTGCTGTTTATGCTGTTAAAGTTAAATATGTTCAACTTCATGTCACACCATCAAACATTTTAGGACTTGTTTTTTAGCCTGGGCCATTGTTGAGATTATTTGCTTGTAGTGTGCGGTGTAGATCATTTGGTTGCGGCCGTTCTGCAGTGACTAAATGACCGCCGGCGCTTCATCCCGACTCAACGCGCTGCCCGGACTTGTCGCCGCTGGTCGCTTTGCGACTGATAAGTGCCTATGCTTAACCCTCACCCTAAAACCACCAACCATAAGCACTTACTCTAAAACCCCTAAGTTAAACCCTTATGTGAAAACCCCCTACCCTAAGCCCTAACCTTAACCGCTAAAACCCCTAAAGTTAACCCCATACCCTAACCGTTAAAACTTACCTTCTCCTAGAAGCGGCGGAAGTTCCAGCAGCGCATCGTCTACAGCGGGACACTGGTGGTAATTTAGTTGCGGAAAAACAGCCAAGACCAAATGTCCCATTCCGTATGGCATGTCCTGTAAGTGCAGGCTTTAAGTAACTATCACAAATGAATATTCTGTGTGTATATTTATGAATGGCATATTACCCTAAATCTCTATAAATGTCTGGTTCTCCAGACAGTTTAGGAACATACTTCAATAAAAAAAATTGCACTGGTATTTGGTTTATTACATTATGTTACAACCTGGCTGAAAATGTATAGAGTTGTAGCGTTTTTGCTACAGTATAATGAATTCTCAATGTTTTGTGGTAAGATGTCAGATCTCCTATTCAGGTACACTGTCATGTTACACAGCTCATGATATACAGTATATATGATAACCATAGATGACTAAGTCTAACAGCAGATGTGTAGGTAACAGAGTACTGTATATAAATCTTTAGCTTGTATGTTCAAAAAGGATATTGTAATAACTTTATTTTCATTTATTGAAACTGTTATCTGGTTAAGTATTACACAGTATGTATACTATCTATGTGTGTGCACACCAACATGAAGAAATCTGTTTTTCATAGGTATATGCACATATTTACTAGGCTGCGCTTTCCGATTAGACACCTTCTCACACCGGAAGACACCTAACAGCCTATTCAGTTTACAGTAATAGTCTGTAAGGTGTCTTCTTGCACCAGTAGGTGTCTTATGGGGTAGCATTTCTTTGTAAATATGTGCTATAATACATCAGAACTAGCAAGATATTCCAGAAATTAGCATCACAATTCAGTTACATCTTCATTACATGCTTAAATAAACATTGTGGTCAACCCTTCTTACAGTATATTTCAGAGAGATCTAGATATTTACAGCACTTGGATTAGTACAATCTAATTTTTCTTTTTCTAACCAACACATTTTCAAGATTGCTCCAGAAATGAACTAAACAACTGAAGACTAGAACTTTATATATTTATATAGGTGATAGCATATTGTCAATTTTTTTGTGGTAAATAAATGGGAAATTATAAAATTACGATACTGAATAGATTGCATCACCCAGCAGAAGGTATTAACGCTGAGAAGGGTTCGACAGAGAAGAATGAATGGCCACAGTTACCAACGGCTTTTATCATCCCGAGAGCAGCTGGATTTTGCTTTTTTTCCCGCAGCTCCAGGGAAGATAAGTCTGGCTACATATATAACAATATAATAGGTTGTTAACAGACACAATGGCATTTTGATGTTGATTCTCTTTGAGACAACTGAAGAACTGATGTATCTAGTGTTTATGTGTGCATGATATTTTAGTCCTATTCTTAGCATAACTTTTTTTGTGCTCAACAAACATTTGCTTTTATGCTAAATAGGTGTAAACATGAAATCAGTATTCAATATTATTACACTAAGACCTATATTTACTAAATGCTGTTAAACCATAGGCATATTGAAGTAAAGGTAAAACCACACACCCAGCATATTGCTATATGTATTTGCATATGTAATGGAAAACCTTTACTGGGTTGAACAAAAAAAAAATGTAATATTTAATTTTTAAGCTTTGATTCTCTAAATTTAAGCAATCAATTCAGTATATTTACAGAATGAAAAAGGCTTGAAAATACAATTTCTGGCAAAACATTTCAATTTTGCTCCTCTGCAGTGAAAATGACTGATTTTCATTCAAATAAACTTGCAGATTATGGGCTAATAAAGTTACATTTTACAACAAAAACATTTCTATCTGTTACCGATTTTGAAATGTTAAACCATTATGGTTACAGTGAGTCCCTTGTTTTTAATTTTAGATCTGTGAACCAAAGAGATTTTTTAGTATTATTATTATGATCCTCATTTTTACATTTTTTTTTACATTCTTCGAGGAATATGCTTCTAATTACTTCTCTTAGAGAAACTATTTTTAGTTCTACAGCTGCAGACAGCAGGGTGTTAATCACCTCTCACCACTAAGACATTCATACACAGATGATAATTAGCAAGCGGACATGAATCCCTCCCTTTGCTGCAACCCCCATTACATGTCCTTCTTGTCAGAACTCTTATTTGTCTGCTTCTTTCCATGGATAATATGTTCATATAAACAACACCATTATTGTTTAGTGAAATGTGCAAAAGTATTGCTCAACTATATGGCATTGTAGTCGTTATTTAGATGCTGATAGCTAACAACATTCATCAGCACACAATTGAGAGAAAGGTATTTAAATTGTGACCCACTATAACTGTGGAACATATCTCTATCTCATCAATGGGAGTTTAACAATGAGTTAAAAATCAATATCCACTGTTTTCTTGAGCTACTCATTACAGAACATTCTGTCATCCTGAGATCTTATACTAATGGCTTCTCGGATTATACTGTATAGCAAAGTCTCCCAATTGTAAGACTGTGACAGAACTGATCCAAAAATACTGATCCAAATTTATCAAAGAAGAAAAGACAGCTGTTTCTCCTCCCCCACCTACCCCCAGTTTTTTGCCATAATTTTACAACTGGGAGACTTTAATCTTTTTTTGATCTCTGCTGGTTTTGTCATGGTCGGCCATACTCTACTCTGCAAATTATTCACCCCTTTGGTACTGTATCTGTAATATAGCTCTCTCCTACAATCTTTCAAAGGTTCTCCTCTTATCTTTCTAATTGCTCCATCAGTGTCTCGATTGCTTGCTCTTCTTCTTCTTCTGTCTGTTGGTGCACCTTAGTGTTAGGGGGCTAGTATAGCATTTCAAGTGATCACATTTCAAAGGGAAAATTTGTAAGGGACTGAAAGCATTATGCAGGAGTTAGACAAGATGTAGATTTCAGTCCGCTTTGATCTTCCAGCAACTTTCTGTGTGAGAATATAGCGAAACTGCTTTTGCTGAGCTCACTACTATATTCATGATCTACATTTATAGGTTGGCACCATTTAACCTCCCCCCTCACCTACTGCTGTCTCCCCAAAATCTCCTCCTCATCCACCCACTTATCACATTATACTCCCATGACAACCCATCCTCCAATTCGCTCAGCAAACCCTTCCGACACACCCTGACACTGTATACAGCAAGCCTCTAGCAGCAGCCAAATGGCACACACCACATGCTGTTTGTGCACTGCATATGCAAGCTGAATACACTGCAGCGCAATACTAAGAAGTGACTTCAGCCAACTCTCAGAATTGAACTAGCATTACTCTGCTCTCTCTCACCTGCACTTTGCCTCTTGCTCCCACACTTAACAACTAACCCTTTTGCTTAATTTCACATTCTCTACTATCACCTCCTTCACCTTGCAGCTATCAACTCCTTCTGCTTCTCACATCCCATCCCATCACCACAAACACACAAAAAAAAACTATCTTGCTCTCTTTTCCTCTGTCACACTACTTCTACTCTGTTGCAACATGTCTCGCAAAGCTGGTCCTATCCACATACCAATCCTCTAATGTCCCACACCCTGTCCCTGCTGATTACTCCAACTTCATCCCTATTACACCTCACCCTTCCTTTCCCTTTTCTTGTGCCCTATAGAAAGCACAATCTGTCTACAACAAACAAACTCACGGCAATACAAGACCTGTCATCCAACTCATTCCAACCTCTTGCTGTACTCTCCAATGGGGGTCTCTGCCTAAGAATTTAGATTTTCACTCAAAATCATCCCGTCAGGAAAAGTTGGCAAGAAGGTTGTGAGAAGCTGTCGATAAGCGGCGAGACAGGACTTAGAAAAAAATGCATTTTTGTTAACATATGTTTTAAGCATGGAGTCTATGGAGCTGAGACATATTACTTTGTAAAGTATGAGTTGTAATAAATATAACCGTTTACCTTATTGTCCTAATAGTGTCACTGCGTACGTTATTTATGTGTTCAGATATGACTTGTTGATGTTATGATTATATACGGGGTACATGAATGTTTCAGTTCAGAGGGGTCATGGGATAGTCCTATCGTAACCTCTTAAAGGTACATTTCAAAGAATATCAATCATGTTTGTAAAGAATAAAAAATAATGTATGTGCTATGACAAAAGTGTTTGTAATAACACAAATAAGCATGCCATACATTTTTATGTATAATCAATCTGTAGCTTAGCTAATCACTTGTCATTGTGCAGGTTGTATTGATGCACATATTTAATGTGAAAATATTTTTTTTTTTTTTTAAATGTTAACTTGAACTGCAGCTTTTGGCCGCGCTTATAGTGCTGATGATGGCGACCGATGCGACCGATGATGTCACCCGTCGCCGTCGCCATTAGCGAAAGTTGTAATTTGGTTTTCAGCTAAGCCACTGGCAACAAGGCAAGTGATGTCACGAAGGGGGCGGGCAGCACTCTTTGATTGGTTTAGAGACAGTCACATGTGGCGACTGTCTCTAAAAAAATCAAATTTACCCGGCTTCAAAATTTTTGGTCGCGACGTCACTCCGTCGCCGTCGCGCTTACTATAAGCGCTTGCGACGGAGTCAATTGATTTGTTTTGGAGCTACGTCATGTCGCCGTCGCCAGGCACTATAAGCGCAGCCTTACACGTCAACATGCTTCAATGATTTAGTACCAATTATCCTTAACCGCAAAATGCTACTCCTATTGCTGACTGTTGCATACGTGATTATTAGTGGCATTATAAACATCTGTTTTACTTTGGCTAACCAAGGTATATGAACAGTTACGTCATATTTTAAAAAGATATCAGGTTATAATGATTTTGGGTCGATAATGGACACATTCATTGTTTCTAAACACACATAGAGGCTATCACTTGTAATTTTTTTGTTTAACACCTTTCATTTATTGAAGTCACGTGCCATAATGACATGGCTACTTAAAGGAAGCCAATTGAACACTTACTTCATGGTAGAGATGGTGGATGTCGAGATGGAGAAGGAGATAGAGTTGAGACACATTATGATGAGAAGGAGAAGACTGGCTTTGGAGGAGCGACATAGGAGCAACATAGGAGAGAGGAGAGGGACAGGATAGGAGGAGGAGAGGAGTGGACAGGACAGGAGAGGAGACACACAAACACACATTTTACATACAATGCAGTAGTTATGTCAAACATATGCTTAAGTATTTTTATAGACAACATAGATAACATTACATAATGCCATTTATAATTGACTTTACCATGGATGTGTAATTGAATAGAAAACTATTTATGTAATAATGTCTCAAAGACAGATATCTGCATATATTGTGAGCATCTCATATATGAATAAACACCTCACATCTGATATAACGTTTTTATTTTAAATGTATGTAATATTTTTTAGCAAATAACAATCATTTTTTTACATTAGTACATTGTACAATGTGTAATATTAATTTATTACGCTGTATTAGAGGTGATTCAAGATACGGGATCTGACTGTGGCTCTTAACCCTTCTGGCTAAGCCTCAAACCCCTGCAGAGGGTGATATAATGCGGCACACATATCCACTAGGGGGCCTATGCTATAAAGTCCGATATAAATATCCGGCTGGGTTTTAAACTTGCCATGTTTTTGCAGAGTTGCCCTCACGGTATGCAGAAAGGCCTGAATATCTGTGAGAGCCACAATTTTAAACTTAGTGAGTTTCCGGTGGCAAGATTCTCAGCCATCTGAAAATTCAGGAATGGCGTGGTGTGTTCATGTGATTGTTGAATTTGGCAAGAATCTCGCGAGAATCAAAAATGTCTCGAGAGGACGATTTAAAGGCTGCGTTTGTTGTAATCTTTCTCTGTGTTGTTGGGAGTGAGTAGTGAGTAGTGAGAGACAGTGAGAGACAGACAGAGCTAGGCATTTGGAGGTTTGGTGATTGATACGGTTTGTGTGTACTTTGAGAGATTTGTCTTGTGTTGTTTTGTTCTGTTTATACATTTGCGTTATTGACAGTTTGAAAGTGTTTTGGAAGTTTGTCGTTTCATTTCTTTATTTGTTATTTGTGAGTGGTATAGACGGGAGTCATGAGAGTGAGGGGACTGATGGTGGGGTGACTGGTGGTGTAAGTGGTGTAAGGCTGAGTAGGCGTGTAAGTGCCCGAGTGAGTCAGGGGAGATGTGGGTGGAGTTGGTGGGGGGAGTGCAGTTGGTGGTGTGAGGGGAGTTGGCAGGGGGTGTGTTGGTGGTTGTGTGAGTGGAGTTGGTGGGGGGAGTGCTGGTGGTGGTGTGAGTGGAGTTGGTGGGAGTAGGCATGTGAGTGAACGTGTGAGTCAGGGGACTGGTGGTGGTGGGGTGTCTGGTGGTGGTGGAGTGTCTTGTGGTGGTTGGGTGTCTGGTGGTGGTAGCTCTGATGGTGGCAATGGTGACGATGGTGCTGTGCTCCTGCAGTCTCTTCCATTGGAAGAAGGGGAGGGCAGTCAGCAAGGGGCAACAGTTGGTCGTAAGAAGAAAGTTGCAAAAAAAAAGAAATTTCCATTTCAATAAAGAAGAGAATAATGTGCTTGTGGCGTGTAATTTTTTGCATTATGATTAGCTTTATGGGAACTTAGTAGGTAAGAAAATTATTTACAATGATTTTTACTAATCTTATAACCATCTGTGCCATTACATTTAGGAATTCACATTGAAGTGACATTTGCATTAAAAAGTCATTGTTTATATGTACACATTATCATTTAGGGTTTGCAACCAGGATAAGATTCAAGCAATTGTAGATTTTATATTATTATTCATTAATTGCTTACTATATATTTTAATTTCTTTAATGTTCATGTGTCATAGATATTATTTGTCAAACAGCATGTTAAACAAATGTTAGTAGCGTTATCCCATTTTTTTACCACAAATTTGAATCTAAGAGATTTACATGAACAACTTTATTTGGTTGTTTTTAAAGACAGGACCACTTCACGTGTGAGAAGGGAGTTATGGCAAAAGATTATAGTGTCTGTATCCACCTGTGGAAATCAGGCCAGAACGTATGACAACTGCAGGAAGAGCTTTGATGATATAAAAAGAAAATTAAAATCAAAGTTGCAAAGTATATGTTTGCATGCCTCAGGCACTGGAGGAGGACCAATGGTTGCCTGGTGATAGGGATGTCAGAGTGTACGATCACCCATTTCCCCCGGTACTTTTACAGCAATAAATTGTTTTTTATCTTAATTGTGTGTTTAAAAAATTAAACATATATCATTAGTGTTTTTTTAATTTTGTGTATGACAAAATAACATTAATTTATAGTGTATGTGAACTAAAAAAGACTTAATAAATACTGTTTATGTATACTCCCAGAATAAAGTGTTTAACATAGTATTTGAAATAATAATTTTAATTAAATGCTAACCTTTCTACTAATTAGCATATACAGCTGTTGCTGATCAGTTAAACTATCACATACAAAGTTTAACAAACAAATTAGTGTTACTTTAACAGGAATCATAATTGAATGTAAATATACTTAACAATATTAACACCTGTCTTATCTCCAATTTACATAGTGCAAACTGCATCTCCCTTAAGAGAGCAGCTAACAGCACCAGGTTCAGAAGTTGCAACACCCGTAATTGAAGGTGAGGCCCTAAAATTATAAATGTTATGTGTCAATTGAGATGCCACTACACATTCATAAGAGCATAGGACAGTAGCAGATGTGAGTTACATCTGCACAGTTAGATAATAAAAGTTAAGATATATCATGTTCCAGTAACCTAAATGTAGTTATTTAGTTAGTTAATTAATATAAAGCATTTATTATGATAATTCAAAAATAATCGGTATTGTTAAGATTCACAATCAATAGTTATTGTTGACGTTTTGACCAATTATTGATGCACAATTTCATTTAAAAAATGTAATTCATTATGACTATGATGACCCAATTGAATGTGTTACTGTCAATAAAATCTACATGCATTGGTTAACTAACAAATCTGCATGATATTTTTTATGTGACAAACTATTAATGCTCTACATTTTGTCAAAATAGATATTCCATCTCCTGGACACATCTCTGGACTTGAGGCTTCACCGTGTCTGTCTTTTGATACTGATGTTCCCAGTCCGGAATTACCACCAAATCAACCTGCAACCACACCACCTGATCCTGGCAACCAAGAAAATTTGTCCGCTATCGAGCTAGCTGAATATCGGTTACTGCAAAGCCAAATTATACGACATAATGAACTGATGAGGGTTCAGGAAAGGATGGTATCTGAAATAAGCAGTATAAAAGATATATTAGTACAAGCTATTGTTGAGTTTCAAATTCTGAACAGATCTATTCAATTAATAGCTGCAAGTTTCATACACTATAATCAGTTTCGTGCCTCTGCAAGACCTGGTGATGCAGGAATGCGTACTTCCGAAGAAGTGGAAGCCTTTGATTGTCCTGTATTTTCCCCAGAGACATCTGTTGGCAAACACCCATTCAATTGTCATCGCCAAAGATCACTGCACCATTGACTGCCATTATTGAAGGCTCTACAGACACACCTCCAAAAAGTAGCACAAAGCGAAAATTACATCCTATATGTGCTGTTACTATTGATGCAGCGGCCGTTATTCGAACACTTCACGTGTCATGTACATCGGAATCTGATTTGAAACAGCTGGATGAATTCCAGCCTCCTCGCACTAAGATGCGAGCGTGGCGAGTGCAGAAAAATGAATTTTAGTGTTCTGGCTATTAAAAACATGAAATTGACACAGTAGCACAGTACTGTACACATTACAATTCATCCAGTTTATTGCAAACAAACGAAGAAACAGAATCCATGAAATTCAAGCAAAACATCTGCGATAAGTGCGGGTGCCTGGGTCGATTGGCTGTGTTCATGCTGCGTGGGGAACAGCAGAGAACTCAAAATCGGCGCCGAGATGTGTTCGAATAACGGCCGCTGCATCAGTACATCTCTTCGAACAAAGAAACCTTGTGTACCACACTGTATTCTACCCACACCACCGTTGCCACAGCAACCACAGAATGATGAAGACACAGAACAGAAGCCACAGGCCCAAAATCTTGAAGCCTATCAACAGCAGCCACAGCCACGGGCTCAAATTGTTGAAGTCTATCTGCAGCAACAACAGGCACAAAGTGTTGAAGCTTATCTACAGCAGCCACAGGCCCAAAGTGTTGAAGCTTATCGACAGCAGCCACAGGCCCAAAGTGTTGAAGCTTATCGACAGCAGCCACAGGCCCAAATTGTTGAAGCTTATCGACAGCAGCCACAGGCCCAAATTGTTGAAGCTTATCTACAGCAGCCACAGGCCCAAAGTGTTGAAGCTTATCGATAGCAGCCACAGGCCCAAATTGTTGAAACTTATCGACATCAGCCACAGGCCTACATTGTTGAAGCCTTTAGACAGCAGCCACAGGCCCAAATTGTTGAAGCTTATCAACAGCAGCCACAGGCCCAAATTGTTGAAGCTTATCGACAGCAGCCACAGGCCCAAATTGTTGAACCTTCCCAACAGCAGCCGCAGCCCCAAATTGTTGAACCTTCCCAACAGCAGCCACAGCCACAAAACATTCAAAGGCAACAATCTCAAAGATTGTCAGGGAGAAATGTACGTGCCCGAGGAGCGTCTTCCAGAGAGACAAATACATCTAAGCCAGTATCCCGATCCCAAAATGCCAAAAAATAAATAAAATGTTTTATTGAAACATGAAATTCTTTGTTGGTGTTCTTTCTAACAATGATACACAAGCTTAAATTTTGAACATTTTTTTTTTCATTGAATGATACACTTTAAATTTGGATTTTTTAAATTTTATTTACTACATATATTAGCAGGGATGTAATATTCATTGTATTAGCAATGGCAAAACAATTGAATTTTTTGGAAAATTTTGTGTTTTTTTTTTTAAAGAACATGTGATAAAACATAAATAACATTACATATAGTTCATATAAGGGGCATGCAATTACAAATGAATAACTGCAAATCTGTTAATGTAATAGCAAAAAACACTTATGTGCTTTCACTTTCATTTAAAGAACACAATTCGATTTGATTTAATATTTTAATGTACTGGTTACGTTTTAATGAGATACTGTTTAATTAAATGTCAATGTATTTAAATACATTACTAACATGTTGAAAAATACAATAAAAATAATTGACCCATATTGAAATTATGTTAAATAAACATTTTTAAAATTTATAATCGAATGTCAATGTGTGTGGGTGTGTGTGTATGTGTGTATGTATACATTTAAACAAATCTAATTATATATTTATATTTATATATATATATATTTTGTTTGTTTTTTTTATAGGCAATTTTTTACTTTCATTATACAATGTGTGTATCTACATACTTTTTCATTCACATAATTATTTTTCTTTCTTTTTTTAAACAGAAATCATGAACTTTGAAGTTCCTTAAATACATATAAAAAAATTGATCCTTAATGTGTCGCAATGAAAACATTTATACAGACGAGACAACAAGTATTCTAAAGCTTGCCTTAAACTATCCCGGTTACATGCTGGGTGTAACCTGGTTAGTTTAAGGCAAATTTAAGGCATTTCTGCATTGACTAGTGACCCATTGGATTAACACAGCAGGAGTCCCTGGCAGTCCCATTCAGTTTGAATGGGACTGCCAGGAACCCCGGCTGTTAATCTGATGGGCCATTAGTCAATGCAGAAATGCCTTAAACTTGCCTTAAACTAGACTCAGCCTGTACCCAGCATGTACCTGGGTCTTTTTGGCGATTGCCACTGGTTTGTGTTAGAATAACCGTCGGCACTACAGTAAATGGTCAATGTTCACATCCACTTATTTCTAACACCTGATTGTGGCAGACTAAAATACCTACAGAATTCCCTTTGTATTTTGACCTTCATAATTACGTAACATTGATAAAAAGTAACAATTTGGGTGCTAAAGAAACATGCGTTCAGAAAATCATTTTAAACACGTCCAAATGAATCATTTCAATCTATGGTATTTGAAGCTATTGAAAATCACAGAGCTACTGTCCGTGAAATTTATGAGTGGATCTCACAGAAATACCCATACTATAAGGCATCAAATCAACCAAGTAATTGGAAAAATACCATCAGACACAATTTATCCGTGAATGAATGTTTTATTCGAGTTATGCCACGTAAAGATCAGAAGTACTGCTTTTGGGAAGTTCTACAATAGTTTAAAATTGTTTTGTAGCATGGCACATATCTGCCGAATAATAATTAATTTATCCCCGTCATAATTGAAGTTCACAGAGTAGTATCTGTTCTCAAACACCAGCACAGTGCTTCACTCAATATGATTGGCACTCTGGAGATCATTCTTATAGGATCGTGCAAAATTACCCTGGCAACGAGATGTATATGCAGCAGGATGACATGATTGACTCAACCATGCCAGAAGTGGATGTGTCTGCCTGTAACAATGGATACCAGCAAGGTCATTTTTGACTTTTAAAATAAAGGTACATATAATGTTATATTCCTTAAATTACATAAATGCTCTTAAAATGATTACATATGACAGCATCAGATGCATCATTTGTTTTACGCATGCGCTAAACTACACATACACGAAGTACAAAAAAAAATATATATACATATATATATATAATATGTTTGAATGTGCTTTGTACTCCTCCCCGTATAAAATAACTTTTATTAATTAACATCACATAAATGCATTAATAATACTATAATAGTGACAAGTGATTATCTACATGATATATTTAATTTCACATGCAATCGATGAGTAACAATTCAACATATAATAATATAAATAGCACGTCTTTATGTGACGTGGCTACGTGGTCATTTGACGAGGCTCACTTTGCACTATGCAAATCTACATGAATACGCCCAGCTATAGTGCGCACGCAGCATATCTTGTGCACGCACATTAGGGCCGCCGTGAAATATGTTCAGAGCTACATAAAAGCTAAACATTATTTACAAACACATATTAAAATATTCAATTGTCACATCACACTGATCCATAACCATATGACCTTCTGCATGAAACGAAAAAATTCTAAATACATAATATTGAAGCAGACGTAACATTAATCCAGCATATTGATATTCTTACTACATTTGCATAATATATGTTCATTATATTTCTGATATTTATTTTACAGATAGACTGTCCCAACATATGAATTGACGTGTCCAAAAGAACCACTAGCAATCACTCTTGTTGAAACAATGAAAACACTGTTTAAATGATTTTTACAGTGATGCTTATTTCCTTTAGTGCTAAATGTATTAAGAATCACACAAAATCAATGTAATTATTAGTAGTTAAATATATATTCATAGTTATTTTGAAATATATATTCATACATAAAAATGCTAATAGGTTTTTATGTGTCATATGATATTAAGCTTTTACAAATAATCATGGTAGAAATTAACGGAATATGTACAGTGGCGGCCGACGTGAGTCTAAATCGGCTAGATCCGCGGCTCTCAGATTATCCCGATTAGGTGCGGTTTTCTGTTTGTTTCGCCCGGAGTGAACTGCGTTATTTTAGCGCTCGTGATTTTAGCATTTAATTCTCGCCATCTGCAATACATGCAATGCCATGTAAAAACTCAGGGGGCGTTTGTGAGCTGTTGTCTTTGAAGTCTAATACCTTCGCGGCTCAACCTACGTCAGTACACAGTCTGTGTGTGCGCGCGCAGTAATTGTAAATTTGCATATTTAAAGTATACATGCATTTGCAGTGCTGTGCTGCTGTACTGTATGTCTCATTTGAAAATGGTTGAAACGCATAGTCGTGTACAGTACTGTAACAGTGTCACATTTCGGCATATACAGCGCTCTCCCCTCGCTCAGGATAATTAACTGCACTGCAGGATATTTCAACTTCTTATCTTCTCTAAAATGCAGTACATCTCTCCCACACCATTCCTTGGAACGTGTGTCTGGTTTCAATCACATTCCTGCTTGACAGCAGGTGATTACTACGCATGCACCTGTTACTTCGCCCACCACTGCTTGCTTGCTTGAGTGAGTGACCAAAATTTTTTTTTTTAAATTTTACTGTAATTTTTTCATTTTTATTTTCTCCACAAGTCTGCAAAAACCATCTCACTGTATTACGATATTCAAACTGTGCTGTAGCTTTTGACTGCGACCCTGTGCGTTTGACTGCACATGGTTGATTTGTGTGCTTTTTACGTACTGTATTTGGGGATGTATTATTATGATGAACTGCCTTTTGAAATTAAAGTATGTCTTTAGCTTTGAACTTCATGCAGCTGTACCCTGTAGCCCCCTCCCCCACGAATGCTAGCTCAAGGATTTGAAATTCCACGGAGTCGTTAATTTTCTGAATCATGCCATTGTGTTCTTAATCAATCCTTCCATAGCCGAGCTACAAAGCCTCACTGCGCCTGCGTGTAATCCTTTTTGAGATGGGAGCTACTGTAGCTGTATACTGCGCATGAGTCACCCAACCCCCCCCCCCTCTCCACAGAGTCGTTAATTTTCTGAATCTTGTCATTGTGTTCTTAAGCCGTCCATAGCCCAGCTACAAAGCCTCACTGCGCCTGCGTGTAATCCTTTTTGAGATGGGAGCTACTGTAGCTGTTTACTGCGCATGAGTCACCCAACGCCCCTTCTCTACAGAGTCGTTCATTTTCTGAATCTTGCCATTGTGTTCTTAAGCCGTCCATAGCCAAGCTACAAAGCCTCACTGCGCCTGCGTGTAATCCTTTTTGAGATGGGAGCTACTGTAGCTGTTTACTGCACATGAGTCACCCAACCCCCCCCCCTCTCCACAGAGTCGTTAATTTTCTGAATCTTGCCATTGTGTTCTTAAGCCGTCCATAGCCGAGCTACAAAGCCTCACTGCGCCTGCGTGTAATTCTCTTTGAGATGGGAATTTTGAGGCTTTGTTTATGGCAACGCTTTGGAAAATCCCTTCTTGAATTTGATTTGCACAGAGCATCACCTCTCTATGCGCCTGTGTGTAATCCTCTTTTGGATGGGAGTTAGTTGATTCCTGCTCATGCGCCTGTAACTTCACCCACCACTGCTTGCTTGAGTGCCCCAATAATTTTTTTTTTAATTATGATTTTTTAACTGTTATTTTATCCACAAGCCTGCAAAGACAATCTTGATATTACGATATTCAATCTGTGCGTTTGCCTGCACATGGTTGATTTGTGTGCTTTTTATGTACTGTATTTGGGGGTGTAGGGATCACATTACAGTATTATGATGAACTGCCTTTTGAAATTACTGTACTGTACTCTACTCTATGTAATTTCTTTGAACTGCTGCACAACTAATCCTTCATCCTTCCTCCATGCACACACAAGCTCTTATCGACAGACACCTCCACAGAGTCATTCATTTTCTGAAGTTAGTCATTGTTTTTAATCCGTCCCTAGCCGAGTGTCAATCGCCTCACTGCGCCTGCGTGTACTCTAATCCTTTTAGAGATGGGAGCTTGCTGCTTACTGCGCATGAGTCACCTAACCCCCCTCCACAGAGTCGTTAATTTTCTGAATATTGCCATTGTGTTCTTAATCTGTCCATGGCCGAGCTACAAAGCCTCACTGCGCCTGCGTTGAATCCTCTTTGAGATGGGAGCTAGCTGATTACTGCACAGGACTCACCCCATCCCCCCCCCCAACCTTTGAGGCTTTGTTTACGGTAACGCTTTGGAAAATCCCTTCTCGATTTTGAAATGTAAATCTGATTTGCACAGCATTGTGAGAATTGAGAGTTAAAAAAACCATTAACTGACTCATGTTGTTTTGTCATTCATTCTTTTTCATTGGAGTACTGTAGGGGTGGGGGGGGGGGTGGGTGTTGTCAATGATTATGATTAGCAGGAATGTAAATAAATATTTATTTTATTTTATCAGGAACCAAAAAATACAAATATAAAAATAATCAGGAATAATACATAATGCAGTCTTTATTAAGTTCTTCTGGCAGATTGAAATTGGATAAACATTTAGAAAACATTTGCAAAACATGGATAAACATGAGTAATGCACATTTATAAGAATATAATTTAATAATATATACTGTAATGTATAAAATATATATACAGTATATATAGTAATATTATTTTTTCCGTCTTTATCTTGTTCCTTATTCTGTGTACAGTACAGTAGTTCATTGAGAGAGGAGAGGTTTTGTGTACATCATTACTGCTGTTTATATACTGTACATTTTACTGTACAAACAGATTAGACTGGACACAAAACCCCACCTCCCCCCAGGCCACCCTTTTTTCCTGAAACGACAAGAAAACAAAAAATTAGTGCAGTTATGTGCGTACTGTATTATGGCATTGTGTTACGTGTAGTACTACTGTAGATGGCTGGTGCTGCTATCTCTGGAAAGAAAAAAATTGAGCAGTTAGTAGGCAGTTACTCTACTACTGTCAAACTAGTCTATACTGGAACTACTGTATACTCTGACTACTGTTAAATACTATGTAACCAGATGGCTAGTGCTGCTCTCTGTAAAGAAAAAACTGTACCTACTGTATACTGTGACTATTAGGAACAAAAAATCTGTGCCATACTTACCTGTATCCTACTGTACTTACAATACTACAGTACAGTACTACTTTCCTGATGCTTGCCCATTACGCGCGATCACAATGGGCAACACAGTCGCAAAATGGTCTATATATTTATTGCAGCGTTCCACGGTGAGTACATCGTTCCAAAAACTCATTATGCCTTTCAACAACTCATCCTTTTTGGATGGTTTCACCACTTTCCGGATATGGTCCTTCAGCTGATCGGATTGAAGTCTGGCGATCTGTCATTGGAAAAAAAGGACAATTAGTTTAAGAGATACAGTACACAGTAAAAACAGTGGGAAAAAAATGAGACACGGTTACCGCACTTACTCCGCTGGCGTCTTCACCCAGTTGATACCGTGCTCAAGGATATGCGCTGTTGACGCGGTGTGCTTCGGATCGTTGTCCTGATAGAAGCGGTGACCATTCGGGAACTCGCATGTGATGTATTGCACTATCTCAGGGACAATGTTGTCTTGGAAGAAATCTTAATTCATGATTCCTATAGCAAGAAAAGAAAAGTTTTCAAAAAACTGCACAATAGTACAGTACAGTGCATACAGTAAGGATACACTAGTAAAGTACAGTGCATAAGGCTACATTATACTTGATATATTTTACCTTCAAAGATGACAATAAATCCTGGTCCACGCCTAGAGATGGCACCCCACACATGCAGCTTCACAGGGTGTTTTGGCTGCGGCTTCAAAGATATGCGGCCTTTTTTGTGGAATGCAAAGGTTGCAAATCTCTCCAGCGACACAGTAGACTCGTCAGTGAAGATGCAATCCTGGAAAGTTTCTCCACTGTCGATCCATGCCTGGGCCTGAACCACTCTTTTGATTTTGTTTACGTCCCGTATCATGGGGTACGCTCTGTAATGACAAGGAATAAATCATTTTTGCGGTACAGTACAGTTTCCTAAACAATACTTTTACCTCTAGTACTGTCCAGTACTAACCTCACACGTCCATATTTCCATCCAATGCTGCGTCTCATCTTCTTTATGCTGGTCTCGGATACAGTGAGATTGTGATTTTCATGCTGAGTGTATTTGACCCTTAATGCACTCTTCTCATCATTCTCCTCTCTTATTTTGTCCACCAGAAGAGTTGTCTCCCTACAGTACAATGTAAAGCAAAACAATCCGGTAAGTAAAAATATTAGAGACAGTAGATCAACAGGATACAATATATTGTTCTATTAATATGCATCAAAATACAAAATATATATACTGTTGTAATATAAATATAAATATACAAAATATATATACTGTTGTAATATAAATATACAAAATATATATATACTGTTGTAATATAAATATACAAAATATATATATACTGTTGTAATATAAATTTACAAAATATATATATAATTGTAATATAAATATACAAAATATATATATACTGTTGTAATATATATATAAATATACAATATATATATATATATATATACTGTTGTAATATAAATATAAATATACAATATATATATATACTGTTGTAATATAAATATACAAAATATATGTATACTGTTGTAATATAAATATAAATATACAAAATATATACAGATGAACCCCGTTATAACGCGGTCCTTGGGGTCCACAACCCCAAGATCGCGTTACAACTGGGGTCGCGTTAAAATTTCACCGGCATCAGCTTTTGGGCCTCCACATTACAGATTTAATTCTCCTCCATTTTGCCGCCTTACCAGTGCTCTCCTCTTTCTGCTCTCCACGTGATCATATCTTTCTGCTCTGCTCATCTCTCTGCCCTCTTGCCGTCGCGTGCCATTTTTTTTTTCAAACATTCAATTCAATGCTTTATTGACTACCAGACACATACACAATTAAACATTAATACATTTTGTACAAAACATATGCAGGGATTGAACTCAGGACCTTCTGATACCAATGCCCTGTTTCCCCGACGCCGGAGCAGGAGGGTGACATGGATGTGATGAATGGGAGCATCGACCCCCTTCCATCACCAAGCGCACCCCCTCCACCAGAAGATGTGTTGTACATGTATGCCGTTGAGGAGGACATGACAACCCCGTCAAGACCACGCCAGGAGACAACATGGTGACCAAGACCGGAGGAAAGCTTCCTCCCAGACAACCTACCATCGCCCGTCGCCTCAAGCACACCCGCTCCCAGAAGACCTACATTCGCTCGCATCGATACGGTGCCCGACATCACCCTGTGCGATCTGCCACCGGCGCTCAGGGAGAAGTATAGGGTGATGAGTACTGGGGCACCCCACAAGTATGCCTTGTTACTTTTTAAGCACCATGTGCCCTACTCTTTGTACTGCGACTGGGCCTTCAGGGTGAACTACGAAGGAAATCGCGTAAAAAAGGCGCTTCCTGCCAATTTAAGAAAGACCATTCTGGAGGAATTGTGGCACTTTTATACAATTACAGATCCTGTAATGAAAGGCGTTCGAGACTGCATTCATGGCGTTTTGCGCCATGCTAGGAATCGGCCATGGACGGACAATCTGGTGGACTTTTGGTTTAATCACGTGTACTGTAAGACCATACTGTTGTGATGAACTGTACTGTACATGTTTTGACCTGCTGTACTTAAATAAAGGAGATGTTGTGTGTTTTTTAACTTGTATTTATACAGAAATGTTTTAACTTGCTGTACACACACACAGGACATGCACAATTCCAGTCCCTGAGGGCCGCAAACAGGCATGGTTTTCAAAGGTTACCCTGAAAACCGGGCCTGTTTGCTGCCCTCGAGGACTGTACTGGTGCAGGCTTGACTGACTGTTTTGCACACAATCCCACTGTATTCTGTATGTTTTGACTTGCCGTTCTTTAATAAAGGAGATGTTGCATTTTGTATAATTTGTGAATAAAGAATTTGTTTCTATAACGTGACTGTAAACCATACTGACTGACTGTAAATGTTTTTACTTTCTATACATTCTTTTCACTAGCAGTAAATCATACACCTGTTGATGTTTTGAATTGCTGTGCACTTAAAATGTTTCTACATTGTACAGTATTTGTAAATAAATCTTTTTGTACTTACTACACCAATAAAAGAACATGTTGATTTGTTTTACATTGTTCCATTGGCTCCTTTCCTTTGCTACTGTAACAAAATACAGTGTTTCTAGAATGTACACTACTGTCCAGGCATACTGTACTGTATACTGTAGGCATGCTCAGTATAAGAGTATTAAAAAAATAGAAGACACATACTGTACTGTACTGTATGTACTTGCACTGTATAGAAGACAAATACTGTATGTACAGTACTGTAATACATGTAGAATAAATGCATAGTTTTTATTTTTTCGGGTTTATTACACAGTATACTGTATATAAAAAAGTATTGTATACTGTACGGCCGGAAAACATCAGCATACTGTTTCAGGTACAGTATTCTATCCTAATCTATAACAACGGCCACTAAACTGAAGACTCCGGTACGTGGGTTTTTAAATCCGATTCAGCAATGTGCAGGCATTGTTACACAAAGCGATATTATCCATCGAAATCCCTCCATTAGCCGTTTTCTTTTCTGAGGAAAAACAAAAAGAAAAGTTTTACTGTAATGGTCAGCCCCCTAAAGAAGTTCCCAGCCAGTCCCACCAATAATTATCTCGGGGGGTGTCTCCTGTTCACATGCGCATGCGCCTACCGTGTAATGACCTGCATATGCGTTTCAAGAAGGTTCCAATGCGCATGCACCTAGTGTTCCACCAATTGTTCAGTATCTGCAGCACAGTACTGGAGAAGCCGCTCAGCCAATAATATTGCTTACAAGAGAATCGCTTGACTTTTGAATCGCACCGATAGTGATACTGTATTGTCAAAATAAAAAAAACACATAAAATAATACGGCAACAATACTCACAATAGAATTCCCCATTCAGCTGGTGCCGGCTCTGGGCCACTGCCAGTCCAGTGTTCTTGATCATCCACGTCGATAGTTTGCAGCGGGACTAGTCCACCTGTAGTCAGCTGATGAGGCTGGAAATTGCTTATGTACATGCAAGCTTGAACGAAACTGCACGCGTAATCCGGCTCAGGCTCTCTGGATAGACAGCAAGGGTTGTCACTGACGGTGGGACCGTTATTGGAAGCCAGTGCTGGTGTTGGTGCATTGCTTGGCAGCGACTTTCGTTTCTTAGTTGGTTTTAACATGACCTTTCGCATTTTGCCGTCTGCACGAACCTGATACAGAAAAAAGCCGGTGATACACACCAATAGATAAAAAAGAAAAGGAAAAAGTGGGTGCGCCAAATGATTGAATCGTGAAACCCTTGAATAGCTAATGTTAAGATAAAAAAAAAAAAAACCTTACAATAAGTAAAAGTTAATAAAATACACAAATGATTATAAAGTGACATGAACCATTCCGGAGCATAAAGGGTCTTGCTAAGGGTATAAACACTAATAAAGTATGTAAAAAAAACAAAACCCAAATTAATTGCTGCTTCCAATACAAGGGAACCCAGTCCTTGGTGTAAAAGAACAAATAAAAGAAACAAAATAGGGAAGCGCAGTAAAAACGGGTGATGGCAAAATGACAACTTTATAATGAATATAAAACACAAATTGAACAATAAACAACAAATGTTATAATAAAATCAATATTTTGTATAATGTCCATATGATTGGAATCACTGGTGAGCGGCGATCATAGCTGGCTGCTGTAGACAGAAATTCTAAAGGATAAACACAGGTAAGTTAACCTGGTGCAAGATTGAAATATTCCAGGACCAGGGTGACAGCCCCAGGTAAATGCACAGATCGTTGGGGGGTGGAAAAGTTAGTAAGGGGGGAGTGTATACGTGCAGTTAATGAGCCACTACTGAATGAGCTCACCATCCTCCGATCCTTGAGTTAGAACGGCACGTAGATTCCTCACCGTAGATTCCTCCCCAGTCAGCTCCTCCAAGTCTCAGGTTTGAGAGACCGACTGAATCCAGCCCACCGGGTTTCCGGGTATGGCGTCACTGCCGGACGTGACGCACTAACTCTTCCCGGCAATAGCAGGGACTGTTTAATCCTCCTCCGCAGCACAGATCGCAGAACGCAGACAAACACGGCAACAACAAAATCACCGCCGCTTCCTCCAAGGCACACAACAGTGCCAAATGAGATCAGTCAATAGGACAAATGGGAGCACAGACCCCTGGCTCCTCCTCCTACGCGTTTCACCACTAAAGTGGCTTCATCAGGGATACCATAAAGTGGAATTCATAGAGTATATATACCCCTAGTGATAGCTGGACTAATTAAATAATCAGCAATAATGTGTATTCACTCAATCAATAAAAACAAGGGGGTAAATGAACTCCTACTCACAGTATAGGGAATGGTTCATGTCACAAAAACCAACAACAATTAAAATACACAATGAAATAACACAATGAAATAAATTAATTAACATTAAAATAAATAAATATACATATATGAATACGTTAAACATTATAAAACAATCATTAATAGTTACCAAAAAATGTTGTTTAAACATTTAATATAATAGATGGGGGATCTAAATCAATCAATAAAATTCTCCCATCTACTATTGGAATGCTAAAAGATCAAGCACCTCATTGAGACCTCTTGGACTCAATGTTTGTAATTTCAAAATCCAATAGGTCTCCTGTTTTCTGAGCCTTAAAAGTCTATCTCCTCTCATGTTGGTTTTCTCAATCTGTTCAATACCCTTAATAGAGAGTCCTTCAATGCACATATTATGTTTTGTTAGAAAATGTCTGGAAACTCCATGGCCTACAAAACCTTTTAAAATATTTCTTCTGTGTTCTGCAAAACGTTCTTTTAAACTTCTTGTTGTTCTTCCTATGTAATAAAGGCTACATGGACAGGTAAGTAAATAAATAACATATTTAATATTACAATTGATAAATTGTTTAATTTTGTATACTTCTCCTGTAGCGTTAGACGTGAATTCAGTACTCTTATTAACAATATGTTTACAGGTCAAACAGTTGAGGCGTCCACATTTATAACAACCTCTCGGGCATGTCGGTAACCACATATTTTCTGGGTTTGAATCTTTTGTTAGAGTGTTTCCACACATTCTCAAAACTGTTGGTGCTAATACATTCTTGAGATTTTTTCACGTTTAAAAACAATCTCTGGTTTCTTTTTGAAGGTTTTTCCTAAAATGGGGTCATTTTGAATAATTCCCCAATGTTTCATTAAAATTTTTCTTATTTCATTAGAGGCCCCATTAAACTTTGTGATGAATAAACAATCATTTTTCCCTTTCCTTTCTTCTTCACTTTTTCCCTCTATCAATGATTGTTGATTTTGCCCCCTCACTCTTGCTAACGCAACATCTAATTTGTCTTTTTTGTAACCTTTTGCCAAAAAAAAATTATATAATATTTCTGCTTGTTCCTCAAAGTCTGAATCTTTCATACAATTTCTACGGACTCTCAAAAGTTGACCACAGGGAATATTGTTCATCCAAGCCCTAGAATGGTTGATTTTTCGGTCAAGGTAACTATTTGAATCAACCTTTTTAAAAAAAGTTTTAGTTAAATATTTTTCCCCTTCATTAAATAAAACTAAATCTAAAAAGTTGATCGATGTTGGATTATGTTCATGGGTAAAATGCAGATTGATATCATTTTTATTCAAATAATCATAAAATTTTAAAAGGTCTTCTGTTGTGCCCCTCCATATTATTAAAAGGTCATCTATAAAACATTTATAAAAACAAATATTCTTAAGGAAGGGATTATTATGCCAAATATTATCAATCTCCCATTTCCCCATGAACAGATTTGCAAAGCTAGGGGCAAATTTCGTCCCCATAGCTTTTCCAATGTTTTGTATGTAAAATTTCCCTTCGAATAAAAAATAATTATTCTTTAAAATAAAATCTATACTTTTTATAATAAAAGATCTCTGTGCTGTACTCATAAAAGGGTCTTGTTGTAAAAAAATAATCAACAGCCTCCACTCCTTTCTCGTGTATGATACTTGTATATAAGGCTGTCACATCACACGTAACTCATAAAATATCATCCGCCCATTGAATGTTACTTAAAAGCTCTAAAATATGTTTCGTATCCCTTGTATATGATTCTAATTTTTTTCACATGATTCTGGAGAAATAAGTCCACAAACTCCGACAAGTTGGATGTTATAGAGTTGATCCCAGAGATAATTGGGCATCCAGGGGGATTGTTTAAGCTCTTCTGGATTTTAGGTAAATGATACATTACCGGAGTGCAAGGATGTTCCACATTTAAAAACTTGAATTCTGCTTTATTTAAAACACCTTTTTCCAAACCATCTTTCAAATGTTTTAAAAGGTTCATTTGAAACTTGTTTAGTGGATCTACCATGAGCATAGAGTAAGACACTCTATCTCCTAAAATCCTAAGGGCCTCCAACGTACTCAGTTCTATCTTGGATCACTATTCCGCCCCCTTTGTCTGCCTGACGGATAATAATATCCTTATTATTTTTCAAATCTTCCAGTGCTTTCATTTCATTAACCGTTAAATTTGACCTTTTCCTTGGAGGATGTTCACAAAGTGTCTCAAGGTCTTTCAATAAAAGATCATAAAACACCTCAATGTTATGTCCCTTAGAATGTGACGGATAAAAACTAGATCTGGGCTTAAAATTCGAATGGATAGTTTCATTAACATTTACAAAAGAATCCAACAGAATCCCTGCTTCCAGAGACCCTTCATTCTCCTCTAAAAGTGCAACCATAGATGTAATGTATTCCTGCTCTTTTGCCTGCAACGCATTATCATAAATTGGAACATTTTGTGTTCCATTTTAAAAAAAATGCAGTTTTAGTGTTAGCTTTCTTGTAAACCTGTGTAAATCAATAAACAAATCAAATAAAATAGGTCCTCTAGTCGGTGCAAAGGAAAGACCTCTCTCAAGGACCCTGCTTTGTTCTTCAGTGAGCGGGAATTTGGACAAATTGAAAATACTTCCCTGGTTATTCCCTGCTATTTTACACTGTCTCTTTCTTTGAACTTCCTTGCCCCCTCTGCTACCTCTCTTTCTAGTTTTTCAGATCTTTTTGAGTTTGTATTAATTGTTTCTTCTGTTTTTCTAAAAGAATTCTCTTTTTCTCCTGTAATTCCTTTAGGTCTATGTCCTTCCCATGTTTTGTGTCTAGATGTTTCATCTTCTTTCCTTTTTTGTCTCTCTCTAAAAAAGACACTGCTGATGTATTTCTGAAACTATCTAGAAGACCAGACCTAATCTTGGGTTTAGCTCCCAGATTGGCCTCTATCTGGGAAACCTCAGTAATTCTGAATGAAGTCTGCATTTGATTATATGGAATTTACCAAATATTGGAATAACATTTTAGATGTTTCCTCTTTTGCTCTCATTAGATTACTTATCACCTATAGAGAAAAATCCTAGAAAATCTAGCAGAAGAAATTGATCAGTTAAGGGAGAACTAAAATTGTTTAGTGATACTGTTGAATTTTGTGATCTAGTAGGAATTACAGATTCAAAATTAGAGAAGTTTGAAGAGGAATTGATATCATCCAAAGATAAGAAATTTGATAGAGATTACACTGACTACGCTACAAATAAACAAAGAAACTGGGCACCCAAACGTGAAAGAAAAGAGTATTCTAGATCACAGAAGTATAGGCCACATGTAGGAGGGGGCCAAATTTAAATTCCAACAGTGGGGATGATCAGAGTTTAGACCGACCGATGCAAACTTCTATAGACCAATATAGGGGGGCTTCAGGACCCACCAAGTCTAGAAGGATTTTTGAGGAAAATAAAAATCATAAGCCATCTAGTTTTAAATTGGCACCCCAAACTAGGGGAGGTTTTAATCTCTCAACTCCAAAGGATTCAGGTCCAGATTCTTCAAGACCTATTTCAGACACATTCAGAATTACTGAGGTTTCCCAGATAGAGGCCAATCTGGGAGCTAAACCCAAGATTAGGTCTGGTCTTCTAGATAGTTTCAGAAATACATCAGCAGTGTCTTTTTTAGAGAGAGACAAAAAAGGAAAGAAGATGAAACATCTAGACACAAAACATGGGAAGGACATAGACCTAAAGGAATTACAGGACAAAGAGAGAATTCTTTTAGAAAAACAGAAGAAACAATTAATACAAACTCAAAAAGATCTGAAAAAAATAGAAAGAGAGGTAGCAGAGGGGGCAAGGAAGTTCCACGAAAGAGACAGTGTAAATAAGCCAGGGAAAATAACCAGGGAAGTATTTTCAATTTGTCCAAATTCCCGCTCACTGAAAAACAAAGCAGGGTCCTTGAGAGAGGTCTTTCCTTTGCACCGACTAGTGGACCTATTTTATTTGATTTGTTTATTGATTTACACAGGTTTACAAGAAAGCTAACACTAAAACGGCATTTTTTTTAAAATGGAACACAAAATGTTCCGATTTATGATAATGCGTTGCAGGCAAAAGAGCAGGAATACATTACATCTATGGTTGAACATCCTCCAAGGAAAAGGTCAAATTTAACGGTTAGTGAAATAAAAGCACTGGAAGATTTGAAAAATAATAAGGATATTATTATCCGTCAGGCAGACAAAGGGGGCGGAATAGTGATCCAAGATAGAACTGAGTACGTGTTGGAGGCCCTTAGGATTTTAGGAGATAGAGTGTCTTACTCTATGCTCATGGTAGATCCACTAAACAAGTTTCAAATGATCCTTTTAAAACATTTGAAAGATGGTTTGGAAAAAGGTGTTTTAAATAAAGCAGAATTCAAGTTTTTAAATGTGGAACATCCTTGCACTCCGGTAATGTATCATTTACCTAAAATCCAGAAGAACTTAAACAATCCCCCTGGATGCCCAATTATCTCTGGGATCAACTCTATAACATCCAACTTGTCTGAGTTTGTGGACTTATTTCTCCAGAATCATGTGAAAAAATTAGAATCATATACAAGGGATACGAAACATATTTAAGAGCTTTTAAGTAACATTCAATGGGCGGATGATCTTTTATGGGTTACGTGTGATGTGACAGCCTTATATACAAGTATCATACATGAGAAAGGAGTGGAGGCTGTTGATTATTTTTTACAACAAGACCCTTTTATGAGTACAGAACAGAAATCTTTTATTATAAAAAGTATAGATTTTATTTTAAAGAATAATTATTTTTTTTCGAAGGGAAATTTTACATACAAAACATTGGAACAGCTATTGGGATGAAATTTGTCCCTATCTTTGCAAATCTGTTCATGGGGAAATGGGAGATTGATAATATTTGGCATAATAATCCCTTCTTTAAGAATATTTGTTTTTATAAACGTTTTATAGATGACCTTTTAATAATATGGAGGGGCACAACAGAAGACCTTTTAAAATATTATGATTATTTGAATAAAAATGATATCAATCTGCATTTTACCCATGAACATAATACAACATCGATCAACTTTTTAGATTTAGTATTATTTAATGAAGGGGAAAAGATTTTAACTAAAACTTTTTTTTAAAAAAGTTGATTCAAATAGTTACCTTGACCGAAAAATCAACCATTCTAGGGCTTGGATGAACAATATTCCCTGCGGTCAACTTTTGAGAGAAAGATTCAGACTTTGAGGAACAAGCAGAAATATTATATAATTTTTTTTGGCAAAAGGTTACAAAAAAGACAAATTAGATGTTGCGTTAGCAAGAGTGAGGGGGCAAAATCAACAATCATTGATAGAGGGAAAAAGTGAAGAAGAAAGGAAAGGGAAAAATGACCCCATTGATGGAAATAATTGTTTATTCATCACAAAGTTTAATGGGGCCTCTAATGAAATAAGAAAAATTTTAATGAAATATTGGGGAATTATTCAAAATGAACCCATTCTAGGAAAAACCCTCAAAAAGAAACCAGAGATTGTTTTTAAACGTGAAAAAAATCTCAAGAATGTTTTAGCACCAACAGTTTTGAGAAAGTATGGAAACACTCTAACAAAAGATTGAAACCCAGAAAATATGTGGTTACCGACATGCCCGAGAGGTTGTTATAAATGTGGACGCCTCAACTGTTTGACCTGTAAACATATTGTTAATAAGAGTACTGAATTCACGTCTAACGCTACAGGAGAAGTATTCAAAATTAAACAATTTATCAATTGTAATACTAAATATGTTATTTATTTACTTACCTGCCCATGTGGCCTTTATTACATAGGAAGAACAACAAGAAGTTTAAAAGAACGTTTTACAGAACACAGAAGAAATATTTTAAAAGGTTTTGTAGGCCATGGAGTTTCTAGACATTTTCTTACAAAACATAATATGCATTGAAGGACTCTCTATTAAGGGTATTGAACAGATTGAGAAAACCAACATGAGAGGAGATAGACTTTTAAGGCTCAGAAAACAGGAGACCTATTGGATTTTTAAATTACAAACATTAAGTCCAAGAGGTCTCAATGAAGAGCTTGATCTTTTAGCATTCCAAAGTAGATGGGAGAATTTTATTGATTGATTTAGATCCCCCATCTATTATATTAAATGTTTAAACAAAATTTTTTGGTAACTATTAATGATTGTTTTATAATGTTTAATGTATTCATATATGTATATTTATTTATTTTAATGTTAATTAATTTATTTCATTGTGTTATTTCATTGTGTATTTTAATTGTTGTTGGTTTTTGTGACATGAACCATTCCCTATACTGTGAGTAGGAGTTCATTTACCCCCTTGTTTTTATTGATTGAGTGAATACACATTATTGCTGATTATTCAATTAGTCCAGCTATTACTAGGGGTATATATACTCTATGAATTCCACTTTATGGTATCCCTGATGAAGCCACTGTAGTGGTGAAATGCGTAGGAGGAGGAGCCAGTGGTCTGTGCTCCCATTTGTCCTATTGACTGATCTCATTTGGCACTGTTGTGTGCCTTGGAGGAAGCGGCGGTGATTTTGTTGTTGGTGTGTTTGTCTGCGTTCTGCGATCTGTGCTGCGGAGGAGGATTAAACAGTCCCTGCTATAGCCGGGAAGGGTTAGTGCGTCACGTCCGGCAGTGACGCCATACCCAGAAACCCGGTGGGCTGGATTCAGTCGGTCTCTCAAACCTGAGACTTGGAGGAGCTGACTGGGGAGGAATCTACGGTGAGGAATCTACGTGCCGTTCTAACTCAAGGATCGGAGGATGGTGAGCTCATTCAGTAGTGGCTCATTAACTGCACGTATACACTCCCCCCTTACTAACTTTTCCACCCCCCAACGATCTGTGCATTTACCTGGGGCCGTCACCCTGGTCCTGGAATATTTAAATCTTGCACCAGGTTAACTTACCTGTGTTTATCCTTTAGAATTTCTGTCTACAGCAGCCAGCTATGATCGCCGCTCACCAGTGATTCCAATCACAAGGACATTATACAAAATATTGATTTTATTATAACATTTGTTGTTTATTGTTCAATTTGTGTTTTATATTCATTATAAAGTTGTCCTTTTGCCATCACCCGTTTTTACTGCGCTTCCCTATTTTTTTCTTTTCTCGATACACACCAATACCCTTCAACAAATTGTGGCTCAATACGATAAAAACATGGATCGCTACATAACCTTTTCTTTATTGCACGCTTCCACGTATGAGGAGCCGTCGAAAATTTGTAAAAGTCATAGTTTTCAATAAAATACTGATAAATTTGAACAACTGTTGCCATCTTATCATTTGTTGCATTAATCGCGGCCCATATCAAATACACGTAACTTCTGTCGGGTTTTTGGAATGCGGGCTGCACTTGAACACTCATGGCGACGGCTCTCTGGAGAATACTGTAACAGAAACTGGTCTTTGTCTTTATTTAATATGAAAAGCTTAAATTGATACATTTTTGCAACCTCTTCCTTCAGTCTCAAGGCCAATTTACAATAGCACACGGTGGTATCTTTTTTACACAAAACACCTGCAAGTCGACACATTACTAATGCGCATGCGCATTACAATTCATGAATATCTGCCATCTGGCAGACACGCGAAGAATTGCAACCTATTAAATCCGAACCATTCTCAATAAACGCATCAACCGCGCATGACCCATGGCTCAGAACGCAAAATGAATGCGGCATGCTCCCGGTGAAGTGCATCGCATTCCAGGAAAAAGCCAGGGAAAAACGGCGATGTGTTAGAATAAAATGAGCCGCAGCAGTATATCCAATAAATGAAAGTTAATGTTGAATTTGCTTTAATTACAATAACAATCGAAGCTAACATTCATATGTGTAATGATCATGTAAAATATAAAAATAATGTTAACTATCCTAAAATTCCTCATTACTTTTATCCATTTTTAAATCCTGCAACTTCTTTGTTCAAAAGAATAGGGTTTTTTTACATAGTGTTAAATATGAAGAAAGATAATAAATGTCAACATGTATATATGTAAACTACGTTAATAAGAAGCATAACAAAATACAGGCAAACATATCGTGCTAGGCAAGTGATGGTGTAAAAAAATGGTGCTGTGTGATGTAGTGCATGTGCATTCCAAGTGTTTCATTCGCGCATGTGCATGAGTTTAATGTAAAAACTTATCATGCGTACGCATCTACAAATATGTTCCATAACAATTCTACACAGTGTCCCCCTCCTCCCCCTCCACCCAAAGTGCATGGACACATGAAACTAATGGACTGTGGCAACGCAAAAATGTGGAATTAACACATTTAAAGCACTTCAAGTAATCTGTTAATACCTGTAAGCTTCTATGCTCAGGCTCATCGTCATCTCCTGTTTTTGCGGCCACTAATAATGGAGCCATTTCTGATAGAGAAAGGACATACGTTTTGTTATCTCAGTTCGTTATAATGTATCTAATTGTCACTTACATATGTTACTATTTCATCCAAACGTTTTCTTTATATATAAACACAGAGTACATAATGTTAAACAAAATAGATTTAATGGTAAACGTTAATGTGCGTATATTTTTAGAGATGTCTTCAATGATGATTAGTTTATTATGAATGAATAATACGAAACACCACATTTTAACACATACATAACACAAAAATTAACCTAACATTTGTACATGCTCAACATAGTCCTCTCATGCACACATGTTACACATGTTATTACATTTTTTATACAAGATCATTGAGCTTCACATACCTTAGCCAGATGTGTTTGTACACTTAGGCAAAGAAGTTGCTTACAGGCACCCTATCTTAAGATGATAATATTTGTAAAATGTCATTGTAATAAACGTGAATGAATGCATATATTCATGTTAACATATACATTGTTGCTTACCTGAAAAATAGTTGTTTATCACATTCAGATGTATCCCCGACCCACTGGCTGTTTGCTCCTGATCCCCTGCAGCATGGACAGGAGGCTCCTCCTCCAGACCCTCCCATATGTCGCCTTGAAGATTATGAGGCAGTGCAATATTGTGCCGAATGCAGCAACAAATCACTAGCTCAGACACCTTTGTATGCCTGTTTTGTAGGGCACCACCGGAGTGATCCAGACATCTAAACCGACTTTTCAACAGTCTAAATGTCCTCTCTATTACTGACCTAGTGGATACGTGTGCCACATTATATCTTTCCTCTGCGGGGGTTTGAGGGTTTGCCAGGGGGGTTAAGAGCCACGGTCTCATCCCGTATCCTAAGTATCCTATAAAACATCATATTGAAATAATTAAAAAACATAGTACCATGTAATAATATTTCTACGTATATATTGTTATTGACTCAATAGTTCTATGATGTCAAACATATTGTATTTCTAACTTATGAGGTGTTTATCCATATCTGAGAGGATCATGAAACATGCAGATATCTGTATTTGAAACCTTTCTAAATCATCTTATTTAATGACATTAAACATCCATAGTAAATTTAATAATAAATGGCATGTTTTGATGTTAGATAAGTAGTATGCAAATATGCCTCATCTTGTTGTGTGTGTTTGTGTTTGTTTATATGTGACAAAAATAAGACACATGGATTTTTGTTATTAACAAAAATCGAATATACATTCTAACAATTAAGTTTAAAAAATATTTATGTAGATGTGAGTATTTGACAAAGTTGATATGTGCTAATAAAAATAATTTAACTTATAAAACCAACAACATTACCACAAAATGTTGCCTAACAGTGAAATGAATTATTTCTACTCACCCACCAGCCAACCATGCCCAAAATGACCCGTTTCAAATGCATGGAAGACTGATGAGTTCCTCAGGATAGAGGAATCGTGGCTGTAACCCGGGAATCTGGCTACCACATTCAGAATGTTCCTGTTGGCATCGCATACGATGAGTGATGGAGTGAAAGTGTTTCCTCTTGCGGTACACATGCTCATCTACAGTCAACGGGGTCAAAGCAACATGTGTGCAATCGATTGCACCCATCACGCATGGTAGCCCGGCTATGGTGTAAAAGCCATTCCTGAGTTCCAGCCACTCCGACTGCTCTCTAGGAAAATGTATATAATTCCTAGCCTGTCTATTCAGTGCACACAGAAACTGGCTAAGGGCCCTCGAGAATGACGACTGCAAGACCCCGCCTACTATGCCCACAGTTGTCTGAAAAAACGCAGAAGCAAGAAAATGTAATGAGCACAGCATTTTAACAAAGCCAGGGACTGAACGAAATCTGGCTGTTACAAAATCTAAATCTTTTCTTAATTCTTCATAAAGAAATAAGATTGCTGCTGAACTCAAGGGATATCGCCTAGTTATCTCCTCCTCCGTATGCCCATCCAAAATAGTTCGATCATGATATAGACGTGGACGGGCCACCGCGTCTCTCCTGTCCCCTCTCCCTCACCCTCTCCTATTCTTGCCCTCTCATCTCATCTCCTCCCTCCCCTGTCTCTCCTCCTAAACTAGTCTTCTCCTTCTCAACATTATCTCCTCTATCTCCATCCCCATCTTTATTTCCTCAAACGCCATCTCTACCTTGAAGTACGTGTGCAATTAGCTTCATTTAAGCTAATGTTTGTAGGTCACGTGACTTAATTTTAATTAGTTACAAAAGTAATTAAAAAAACATTAATATATAAATTAAATGTCTGTCTAGAAAATCTGAATATGTATTAATTAGCTATTCAAATATATTATATGAAATATGTTTTACACGTAACGTCAATATTCATATACCTTGGTTAATTACAAAAAAAAAATTTTAACCCAGTAATTGGAATGTACGCAACAGACAGCAAAGGGGGTTGCTTTTTTTAATTGGTGAAAACTGTTACTAAATCATTTACGTATGTTGACGTGTAAAGATACTTTTGAAATTTTTTATTTTAGATATTTGAAATTAGAAGCATTTTAATTAAGCACTTTTAATTAAGCAATTTGAATTAAGTAGTAATGCTCTCTTACAGTGATTTAAGTAATATTTTTTATTATTATATCTTGTCATAGATTTTAAATATCACTGTGTACATATGTTCAGATATCTTAGTTTGTGCTATTTTGCACTTTCTTATTAGTCCACTAGAGGGAGCCCTACACATGTAATTGGGGTGCATCTAACTATGTAAGGGCTTAAGAAATGTGCTGTATATGTTTTATATCTGTGAACAAAGTAAATTTAGGGAAATTTTTATTAAATGTTCATGCGGATTTGTACATTGGTGGGAGTATCTATACACTGATGACACTTAGGTTCTTCTATTATTAATCATTATTCAATTGTTTGGAAGTTCATTATATATATATATATATATATATATATATATATATATATATATATATATATATATATAGCATTTTTTAGCATTTTATAGTGTTAGCTCCATTGTGTCATTGTTTGCACCTATATCCCTCTGAATCTCTTTAACACCTACCTTGTCTCCTTCTATATCTAGTAGATATTCAGTTATCTCTTTATACTTAGGGTATTGTTACCATGTATTGACATCTGTTTTATGTATTATATGATACTGTGCAAGTTATCTACCTATGACATTCTACTTAATTTTTGTGTTTAATTTTTGTGGTTAATTTTTGTGCTTAAATTTTTTTTGCTTTTATATATAAGTTTACAAATTGTTTCATTATTTGAATGTATTATATTTTATATATTTTTTCAATTGATTGCACTAGTTAAAGCGCATACTACTATATGCATCAATATGTTTGGTCATTATGATTAAAACTGTTAGTTTGAATCTATGTGTGTTTTGGCATACATGGAGGTTAATCTAACCCTCATACTCATCACATGTATCTCATTACTAATCCTCTGTCTTCTATGCTCTGATTGGTCTAATGTACTATATTACTGTGTCCAATGCCTATGCTATTATCTCCTGATGAAGCCTCGTTCGAGACGAAACGCGTAGAGAGTGCTGTGGAGCCTACTGTCCTGTCTGTATATTTTATACTGACACTCATCTGCCACATCATATTTTTGCTGCGCTGCTAGCATTTTTACCAGCATTCCAGACTTTTAAGTCCCTGTTTACACTGTGAACTTTCTCCGGCTGAAACCTCACTGACGTCATCGAGCTCACGCGAGATTTGGTTCAGTGCATTCTCTGTGTAACGCCGGAGCAAGGGGAAGGTGGTGTCCCTCGTGGTTTTCGGTCCCTGCCAGGACACAGAGGGGCTATTGCAGCAGGACACACCACGGACATCACACCGAAGTCCTTCTCATTGGGTTCCTGCGTCTGAACGGGCTGAGTTGTACTCAAAAATGCTTTTTATTCAGCTTTGTTTGTGAGTGTGTATTTTTAATCCCTTATTCCATTAATTTATTGTTATACAATTTTACGCTATGAGTGCGCCTGTTTTTTCTGTGTTTTTGTAGATATCTTCAAGGAAGTGGTGTTCCCTTCATTCGGGCTGCAGAGACTCTTTTGGATAGCAATTGGAAAATTTTGGGATTTGTATATATTTTTTATATATATATTTTTCTGGACATTTTCTTTTTTGGTGTATTTTATATGCATTTTATTGTTTTATTACATTAGTTTTTTATTTTTATTCATTCCACTGTGCATAGCATAGGTTTTTATTTTTATTTTTATAGAGGTTATATATAGTGTTAGGTTGGCGCCGATTTTTTCTTTTGTTGTGTTATATATATATATATATATATATATATATATATATATATAGACATATACACATATATATATATATATATATATAGATATAGATATATATATATATATATATATATATATATATATATATATATATATATATACACATGAAAATCAGTCAGCACACTGTAGTTGAAAATGTTGTAATAGCAGATGCTAGTCCCATAGAGAGTAAATATGATACGAACCAATCCAAAGACCAGTAAAGAGACAGCAGACCGCACGGGGTTAATCCAAAAGTTTATATTCACAACATGAAATACACGTAAGCCAACGTTTCGGTCCCACAGAGAGACCTTCCTCAGGGCCGTGCAACCCACAAGTGTAAGTGACCAAACATATATACCCTCACCCATAGTGCAATGCAAACAAAGGGAACCAATCACCAACATGCAATCAGACATAATATGCAACATAGCTGTGCTCCGTGCCCCCTCCCTATTACCTGAAAATCCAAATGATTCATCATGACATAAGAATAGGCACTAGAACTATTAGGAGAGAGACACCCTGAGACACTGGTCCCAGAGTCAGCTGCCCGTGCGGGGGAACGTCTTTGTTGTAAACAGTATTATCACCAAAGCTGAGACGGATTCTGTGCACATTGTGGGTATATGTCCCATATCCCATACAGCTGACAATGAGATCGCCATTTTTGTGTAAAATCTTTTATTGACTATGAACTAATTGCAATCCGGAACACCTGATTATCAGATATTTAGCTAGCTCATTTTCACACTGCTGACAGGACCTGACGAAGCGAGACTTACTCGCGAAACGCGTAGTCCTGTGTGAGCATTGTGATCTGTTCGTGACCTCTGAAGGCCACCGTATCTCTCAAGTAAGAACTCATTTGCAGCCCCTGTGACCGGACGCGGCAGCAAGGGAGTCCCCGCATGAGCTGATACAACGGAGACGGATGCCGGAAGTGCTGTATTGTACATCGTTTTCGCCCCTGTTTGGAGGTACCAGAGGGAGGGAACTTCTTTATCAAGAATTCACTTATCAGTCTCGGGCAGTATCCCCTGAAGTGGAACCCCATAAAAGATACCCTGACAGGATTGACTCACACTTGTCTGTGTGAGTAAGAATTTGGCCTAGCCATTTTTTTGATCCAATTATCCCTTTCCCTACATGTTCCACTCTGTTGAAGTGTCAATACAAAGTATTTCTTTTCTTTTCTATGCGCTCACCATCTCGTCAAGAAATCTGTATATGTGGGGATCAAGGAAGGATCTCTTAAGGGTTGAGCTGCAGTTCTAAAGGGCCAGTATACAATTTTGTTTGTTTTTAGGTTCTCTCATATGTCTGTTTAATTTACATCAGTGTGATTCCAAGTGTGGTAGGGGAGCGCCGTAGATCCTTTTTTACCTGATAACATAATATATACTTGGTATATTTTGTCACCAAATTTATTATTCATTCAAAAATTTGTAAATATAGCTATTGAAAAATGTGTCCACATTAGCGTTGATATACATACTCAATGCATTAAATAAAATAGTTATGTGTAATTTTTCTAAATATCATGTCACACTCAACTACCTATTAGCATAACTATGTATGAATATATATGTAACTATCAGTGTGAGTACATATATTTTTTAAACAATTATGAATTAATGATTATAATTTGAAGCAATAGAGGAAATAAGCAGCAATATCTAAATCATCTCTACAGTGTTTGAAAGCATTATAAATCTTTTTTTCTTTCAAGTTGTTCTTTTAGACACATCAAATCATATGTTAGAACAGTCGATGTCAAAAGTAGATATCTGAAAGATTAATGATATATTCATAAAATGTTGGATAAAAAATAATATGCTTATTTAAGTAGGCGTGCGCTGTAATATTATGCATCTATTATTGTAGAGGTTAACGCTGAAGGTAGACATATGCTTAGAGAACATTGCAATGTCAACAATTGAACATTATAATATGTGTTAAAAATGTTGCACGTAGGAGAAAGGCATAGCTAAGAAGGCATATTTAGAAGCATAGATAGAAGGTATAGTTAGAAGGTATAGTTAGAAGGTATAGTTAGAAGGTATAGTTAGATGCATATTTGGAAGTATAGTTGGAAGGCATAGTTATAAGGCATAGTTATAAGGTACAGTTACGAGGCATATTCTCCCTCTACCACTTGCCCTCTTGACCCCATTCCCTCCCATCTCCTAAAACCTCTTGCTCCTACTATAATCCCTACTCTCACACACATTTTTAACTCCTCCCTCTGCTCTTGAACCTTTCCATCCTCCTTCAAACATGCAACAGTCATACCATTACTCAAAAACAGCAAGCTTGACCCTACCTGTCTTTCTAACTATCGGCCTGTCTCCCTTCTGCCTTTTGCCTCTAAACTCCTTGAACGTCTTGTATTCGCTCGCTTGCTCCACACCTTCTCAACACCTATTCTCTCCTAGACCCTCTACAATCTGGCTTCCGCACTGCTCACTCCACGGAAACAGCCCTCACTAAAATAACTGACGACCTCCATGCTGCCAAAGACAGAGGTCATTACACTCTGCTCATATTACTCGACCTCTCTGCAGCATTTGACACCGTGGACCACCCTCTTCTCCTTCACATTCTCCATACTCTTGGCATTCGGAACAAAGCTCTATCCTGGATCTCATCCTACCTCTTCCATCGTACTTTCAGTGTCTCTTCTGCTAACACCTACTCCTCCTCTATTGATCTCTCTGTGGGGGTACCCCAGGGCTCTGTCCTGGGACCTCTTCTCTTTTCTCTGTATACACTCTCTCTAGGTGACCTAATAACATTTTTTTGGTTTAATTATCACCTCTATGCTGACGACACACAAATATATTTCTCAACACCCGACCTTACACCTGCTGTACAAACCAAAGTTTCTGAATGTCTCTCTGCTATATCATCCTGGATGGCCCTCCGCCGCCTTAAACTCAACATGGCTAAAACAGAGCTCCTCATACTTCCTCCCAAACCTGGCCCTACTACCTCCTTCCACATTACTGTTGGAACTACGATCATTCACCCAGTAGCCCAAGCACGCTGCCTTGGGGTCACACTCGAGTCCTCTCTCACATTTGCCTTTCACATTCAAAACATTTCTAAAACTTGTTGCTTTTTCCTCCGCAATATAACAAAGATACGCCCTTTCCTCTGTTGCTCGACTGCTAAAACTCTGACTCAGGCCCTCATTCTCTCCTGTCTTGATTACTGTAACCTCCTGCTGTCCGGCCTTCCTGCCTCTCACCTGTCTCCCCTACAATCTATCCTTAACGCTGCTGCCAGAATCACTCTACTCTTTCCTAGATCTGTCTCAGCATCTCCCCTCATGAAATCCCTCTCCTGGCTTCCGATCAAATCACGCATCTCACACTCCATTCTTCTCCTCACTTTTAAAGCTTTACACTCTTCTGCCCCTCCTTACATCTCAGCCCTAATTTCTCGTTATGCACCATCCAGACTCTTGCGTTCTTCTCAAGGATGTCTTCTTTCTACCCCCTTTGTATCTAAAGCCCTCTCCCGCCTTAAACCTTTTTCATTGACTGCCCCTCACCTCTGGAATGGCCTTCCCCTCAGTACCCGACTAGCACCCTCTCTATCCACCTTTAAGACCCACCTTAAGACACACTTGCTTAAAGAAGCATATGAATAGCACTGTGGATATTCTGAACACATGATTCATAAATCTTGGCCCCCTGCAGACGCACTTACCAGAACTCCCTCCTACTGTCTCTGTACGTTCTCCCTACCTACCAATTAGACTGTAAGCTCCTCGGGGCAGGGACTCCTCTTCCTTAATGTTACTTTTATGTCTAAAGCAGTTATTCCCATGATCTGTTATTTATATTATCTGTTATTTATTTGATTACCACATGTATTACTACTGTGAAGCGCTATGTACATTAATGGCACTATATAAATAAAGACATACAATACAATACAATATATTCTCATATTCATTATTTGCTTTTTATGTATCAAACTTTTTTTAAACTTGATGTGCCACACATAGGGGCCTATGCAGAGAGCAGCGAATTTTAAAAATGGCGAATTTAGTAAAGAAGCATATGAATAGCACTGTGGCTTTTCTGAACAAATGATACATAGAGCTTGGCCCCCTGCAGACGCACTTACCAGAACTCCCTCCTACTGTCTCTGTACGTTCTGCCTACCTACCAATTATACAGTAAGCTCCTCGGAGCAGGGACTCCTCTTCCTTAATGTCTAAAGCACTTATTCCCATGATCTGTTATTTATATTATCTGTTATTTATTTGATTACCACATGTATTACTGCTGTGAAGCGCTATGTACATTAATGGCGCTATATAAATAAAGACATACAATACAATACATATTTTAGAAAGCAAGTTCTTTGTCAGGCTTATCTGGGAATAGATGCTCCAGCCATTTTTTTGTGAATTCCTCTGTCAGAGACAGACTCAGGCACTCCTCTTAGGCGTACATTGCATCTCCTGTCCCTGTTTCAGCATCCTATATTTTATCTTTTAAGGATCTGACTTGGTCAAAAAGACCGTGCTGAGGTGCGCTGAGCCGCGCGGAGGGGAAACATTATCCCTATCAGTGCGGCTTTAGACGGAGCTTCAGCACGCTTCTGCAGGTGTGCGGAGGCTTGTGGAAATGCAGGAGATAGGCAAGTTAAAATGTTGCCGCTCATGCAAGCGCAGGGCCAGTCACGTGACTGCCAGTAGCCATTGGCAGTCCGTGACGTCGGTGTCGTGACGTGGCGCCCTAGCCCCGCCTTATGCCCGGCTCCCACCCTGCACACAAGTGCGCTCGCTGACGCTCATGCATGGACAAGAAAAATCTCCTGCGTGAGCAGGTGAGCATGAGCATCAGCGCTGCCCAGCGCCGCTCCCTGCACCATGTCCCAGGCTTAAATGTAGCAACTGTTTTCTGTACCTGTGCCAATTCAGTGGTAGTCTCATCAGCTTTAGTTTCCAAAGCATCTGTCCGCTCTCCCAGTGCATCTAGGTCTTTCCTTATGGCACATAGTTCAGTTTTAAAAAACTTTTTCATCTGAGCACAGAATTCCTTGAGGTCTTTGCGCCTCACTATCTCCTTATCCTCTGGCTCTGTTTCTGGGGCATCTGTGTCTGGGTCTGATAATGCAGGCTGTGCAGGCTTTTCAGGGGACTCCATCTTATCTGCCTGTGCTGCATGTGCTGCTTCTCCTCTTTTGAAATATATAGACACAGGTTGTGTTTTTCTGAAGCCATTTGATGAATTAGTGCTGGTGGAAGTGGAGCTCAGAGACTAAGCTGCCATTCACCTCACCGTCACGCATGCGCCTCCAGTATGAGTATTTCTTGATGATATATTCTTACATTTCATGAACTGTAGCTCTCTTATCATCCTGAGATTCTATAGCTTGAAATATCATATATGTATATGTTTCTAATGGATGTCTCAGCATTGAAAATGCCCCTGCCATGTTTAATACCATGAAGATCTTGGCTGAAAATGAATCCCTGAAAGCGTGTGGCATTAGCTAAAAAAAATTGCAACTTTTAATCAATGTGATGTAATTCTGAAGACCAAAATACAAAAGAGAATGTGTACAGATTTTATGCTCCCACATGCAGGTCCATGAACTAACTGGATGAGAACATTGTTGACCATTTAAAAATCTATTCATTGCGTCTCTCTCTCTCTCCCTCTCTCCCTCTCTCCCTCTCTCCCTCTCTCCCTCTCTCCCTCTTCTCCCTCTCTCCCTATCTCCCTTTCTCCCTCTCTCCCTCTCTCCCTCTCTCTCCCCCCCAAACTCCCCACCCCCATTGGAGTTCAAGTTGGAATTTCTTTTTATTTATTTATTTTTTAACATTATCAATTTACTAATTAAAATAAGTATATAAGAATTTTATAGAGTGCTTTCTAAATTAACTAATTTCACATATTGTCATAACATAAATTACATACAACATTACCTCATGTCTCCTTAAGCTGTATTGTGAAATATAAAACAAAATTGTGTTATTTTGAATTTATTTAAATCACATAACACAATGTTTGTAGCTAGTAATTGGGCATTCTTGTGCAATACATATTTTTAATGTATAGCCCCCTTACATGCACTGTATGGAATATAATGTTAGTTTATTTTATCACTACTATATGTATTTTAAAAATTTGAAGTAAATATTTGACACACATTAGTGGACTTGTTTGTCCATTGAAAATAGAATGAACATGTACTCCCTGTTACTATATGTATGAGAGGACATACATTGAAAATTGAAAATTGAATTTACAAGTGTATACTTAAATTGGATTTAACATACACAATGTATGCATCTGTATGTATTTTCCAAAGAACAACAATAACCAAGAAGTTACATTTTTGAACATGTTTTTATTTTTTGGTTAACACCATTTGCGATCTAGTCATTAGCCTGTTGCTTTGTGTGTCTTGGGAACGTGTTCTCCCTCTGCCACAAACATAAGATCTTCTATGCCACCCACTTGCTGTTCTCACTGACATAATGGCAGATGGCTGTGCCAAGGGTAGTGTTTGCCTTTGCATCGGTGGCTGTGCCAAGGGTGGTGTTTGCCTTTACATCGGTGGATGTGCCAAGGGTTGAGTGACTGGCATGCGTTGTGGTTGTGGCAAATGTTGACTTAATGGCATTATGCGAGCTGGCTGTAGCAACGGTGCATGATAAATTGTATCTGTTGTCTTCATAGTGTGTTCTACAAAACGTTTCTTCCAAGTACAAGATTGTGTGCACCAGTATTTAGTAACTAATTTTCTCTTCTGTATTGTGTACATCTTGTAGTTTTCGCAGGTGTCTTGGCAATGTGTGTTTCTGGAGATGCTTCAATAACGTTTGGTGGCGATGCTTCAATGACTGTTGGAGAAGATAATTGCATTAATCTTTGTGGAGACGCTTCACTAACTGTAATTGGAGAATGTGCTAGAGATGTCTCTGGTGAAAAAAGTGCACAATCTAATGATCCAACTTCTGAGGAGGCAGGAAAGTGTACTTCCGAGGTGACTGCAGAGGCCCGAATCTTTTTTTGTTTCAGTAAACTTGCAGCAATAGATTGCATCTCGGTATTGTGAATTTGAAATTCTGCAGTATTCAGTAGCAAGATTTATTTAATATTTGTGATTTCAGCTACCATTTTTTCATGAATACTCATCAACTGGTGATGACAGGATATTTGGCTTTACAATAAATGAGCTTCAGATTGCTCAATTGAGGCCAAATGCTCTTGGTTGGCACTATCACGATGTGCAGTAGCAGGTTGGTGATGGCTTAATACCAGACTCCCAACATCCGTACCGAAAGACATACACGGTGAATCTTCAAGTCCTGAGATGTTTCCATTAGATTGAATATCTGTTTGTAAAATATGAGCATAACATTAATTGATTGTCACATCTTAAATATTGTTAACATAGTTTTATGTAACAATGTGTGCTGATTTCATTGTCAGTAATACATTCAATTATGACATCACACTCCTAATGAATGTAATGTCTGATTTAAAATTGAGCATGACATTTTATGCCATTGAAAGATACCTAGTGAGTTGGCCATGCATCAGAACATGGAATATTTGTGTAATCTCATAAATAATGCTGTTGATTTGACAACTCAATAACTACATTTTTCTGTGACTGCAACATCAGATGTCCACATTTTCATTAGCTAACTTTGCCGATGTCAGTCACATCTGCAACTATCCCATGGTCATATGAATGTGTAGTTGTGGCAAATAAATTGACACACAATAATGTTTAACATTGATGGCCTCACCTTCCAATTAATGTGATGACACCTGGGATGCAGGTGCGTTCAGAAATAACAGTTGTTAATAAAGTCAAGTATGTTAACATAACATTTTCTGTACTCTGCATACATAAGAATATATAATGAATTAAAAACAATTATATGTGAGTGTTTAACTTTAATCAGCAGCAGCTGTATATGCAAGATATCAATAATGTTTTACATTGACACATGACATGATGAAAAATTCAATATGAATACTACTACTTACTATGTGAATGCAGATATGTATGAAGGGGTGTGTAATACAGTTTATTCTGTGAGTCTAAATAAACAGCATGTACTAAGTATTATTTTGTTCGCATACACTATAAAATCATGTCATCATAGCAGAATAAACAATTTAAAAACCTAATGATATTGTATTTTTGAATTTAAAACAAATACATTTCAAGTCAAACATTTACTCATGTAAAAGTACTGTCCTGGGGGAAATGGGTGATCGTTCACACCGATATCCCTATCACCAGACAAGCCTTCAACCATGAAGGGTAAGAATCTTTCACTCAGCTGCTCCTCCAACGGAGTCAGCCTTAGATTGGGGGCTGGAGGTCCTACTCCAATGCCTGAAGCATGTAAACGTACACTTTGCAATTTCGCCTTCAATTTCCGTTTTATATCATCAAATCGTTTTCTACAGTTATCATGAGTTCGGACCTGATTTTCACAGGTAGACACAGACAGTCTAATCTGTTCTCACAAATCCTTTTTGACATGTGCATTGGTCTTGCCTTTAGATATATAACAAAATAACTTTTATTATATACATATCTTAACATCAAATATTTCTTTATAGAAATGTGTTTACGCTTCTAAAAATGTTTAAATATGCTGTTTGCAAAAGAATATGGGGCCTATGCAGAGAGCAGCGCTATTTCGAAATTCGCCATTTTTTGGAGAAAATCGCGCAGAAAACAGCAGAAAATGGCGAGTTCCGAAAAACGCGCCAATTTTTCTTTTCTATTTGTAAAACTCGCCTCGCGGCTGGCGAGAACCTCAATCTCGCCAGTTTTAAAAATATCCTAATGCAGAGAGCCGCGAACGGCATCTAGCGGCTGTTCGCGCCAATAAAATGGCGCGATTGTCTCCTTTTTGCCTCGCCAGAAAAAATTGGCAAGAAGCTGCCGCTCGCGGCCATTGCAATGGGAAAAAAAAGGCGCAAATTTGTTTTTACACGTTTCTGAAGCGCGCATCTCGCCAATTTAAACTCGCCACACGCATCCATGTTAAACATAGCAGAATTCGCACTTTTCTGCATATGGAGAATAAAACTCTCCAAAAAAGCTACTTTTTACTAAATTCGCCATTTTTAAAATTCGCTGCTCTCTGCATAGGCCCCTATGTGTGGCACATCAAGTTTAAAAAAAGTTTGATACATAAAAAGCAAATAATGAATATGAGAATATATTGTATTGTATTGTATGTCTTTATTTATATAGTGCCATTAATGTACATAGCGCTTCACAGTAGTAATACATGTGGTAATCAAATAAATAACAGATAATATAAATAACAGATCATGGGAATAACTGCTTTAGACATAAAAGTAACATTAAGGAAGAGGAGTCCCTGCCCCGAGGAGCTTACAGTCTAATTGGTAGGTAGGGAGAACGTACAGAGACAGTAGGAGGGAGTTCTGGTAAGTGCGTCTGCAGGGGGCCAAGATTTATGAATCATGTGTTCAGAATATCCACAGTGCTATTCATATGCTTCTTTAAGCAAGTGTGTCTTAAGGTGGGTCTTAAAGGTGGATAGAGAGGGTGCTAGTCGGGTACTGAGGGGAAGGGCATTCCAGAGGTGTGGGGCAGTCAGTGAAAAAGGTTTAAGGCGGGAGAGGGCTTTAGATACAAAGAGGGTAATATATAATATTTACATACAATTGTACAATTCCTCTATTTGTATACTGGTTTTAAACAGTCAATGATAACATGTGTATATCAAAACTATGACATTTATATGTAAATGTCTGTTCAATGTGAATTAATAAATGTTAGATTGCTAACATGGCTATATACATTTTAACAGTCATTGCAAAGGAATTTCTTACCTACTAAGTTCCCATACAGCCGGTCATAATGCTCCAAAATACCAGTAACAAGGACTTGATTCTCCTCAACTTTGAAACGTATATTTCATTTTTTCTATACGTTTCTTGCGCCCAGCTACAATCACTGAGCTCGGCTGCTGCTGACTGAACTCCACTTCTTCCAATGGAAGAGACTGCAGGAGCCTAACACCATCACCAACACCACCACCAGTCACCCCATCATCACCAGTCACCCTACCACCACCCCACTACTCTCCTGACTCACACGTGTATTCACACACCGACTCATATGAACACCACTTACCTCAGCACCACCACTCACCCAGCAGTCACCCCACCATCACTCCTCTGACTCCCACACCTACTATTCATACCTCTAGCACTCACAAATAACAGATAAAAAAATTAAACGACACACTCACAAAACACTTTCAAAATCACATGAACAAAAATGTGTAAAGAAAACAAAACAACACAAGACAAATCTATCAAAATACACAACAACTGTAGCAGTCCCACATCCTCCAAATGCCTAGCTCTGTCTGTCTCTCACTTACTCCCAACAACACAGAGAAAGAATAAAAATAAATGGAGCATTTAAAAAAGCCTTTCTACAAATTGGTTGTCTCGCGTGATTATAGCCAAATTCAAAAATAAGATTTTTGAACACACCACATCATTTCCTAGTTCTCAGAGTGACGATCATCACACTGCAGGATACTCGCCAATTGTAAAAATCTTGCTACCACTGGTATTCAGGGCTTTCTGCATACCGTGGTAGCAACGCCGTCAAAAACTGCGATTTTAAAACCGTGGCGATTTTTTTTATCTGAGTTTAGTGGATGAGGCCCTTAGTGTCATCATCAAAGATGGAGACTTTGCTTTCTATGCCAACCTCAAGGTCATTAATAAACAAGTTAAAAAGCAGGGGCCCCAGTACCGATCCCTGAGGTACTCCACTCTTTAGCCCAACCTGAAAAAGTTCCATTTATGACAACTCTCTGTTGTCTCTTTCTCTTATCCCACAACAATTTGTCTTGGCTAAAACTGAGTTGGTTTGAGGCCAGTAAAATTTGTTCCTCAGTTCTAATGTTTGAATTAACAAAAAAGTCTGAGAGTAAGCTTACAGTGTTTTCACATGTACTATAGGTGTATTCAGCAGTTAAAGTACTAATGCTTGCAATCTTCAGATTTCAGTGGAAAATGGTTTTATACAATCTGTAAAAACTACAGAACCTTCAGAAGGTAAAAAGTCTTAAGTTAATGCAAAATAAAGGCCTTTATTAGTGGTGTGATTTAATACTTATCTTGATCCAGTGCATAGCATTATAAGTATAAGTAAATATCATTTTATGGGTGACATTTACATAAATATTTATATGTCTGATTAACTTTATGCAGACAAAAGTACACAGGGGTACTGAGAAGAAAAAAATCCCTTAATTGGTGCACCACAGATGTAAATGAGTAATGAAGAGCTGTTTATACGAACAGCAAGGTACTGCTCAGCAGTCTGATAAACTTTGTTGAAGGCTTAACTGTACTTTTCCATCTTTTCTGGTAGACTCAACTTCATCCTGATTTAAAAAAAAAATCTGCCTCTGTTAAATTTATACAAAGATTTAATATCTATTCTTGTAATCGCCAATATGTCTTGTAATCACCAATAACGTGGGACGATTTACTACAACATTTTGAGGTAGGATTAAAAATGTATTATGTCACTCTAAGGTTAAGATTCATACAATTATGTCTAATGTATTTTGTTGCCTAGTAATAGCCATAATGAAAAGAGCTAGTTGGGGTTTTTAGAGAGCACGATAAATATGGGCCATGTTGACCTAATAAGGTTTCTGCAATATCTAGATTTAATAGAAGCTGCTCACTCTATGTTCTCAATAAAAATACCCATTGTAATATTTTGACAACAAAGTCTTTATAACATTTTCCAGGCTGCAAAACTACTGGAGGGCAAAAAATATGTATTTATTTATAAAATATTTTACCAGCAATACAAGTAATACATTGAGAATTACTTCTTGTTTTCATGTACGTCCTGGGTACAGTTATGATAACAATACATGGTTACATTAAATGAATAGGGTTATACATTATATTTAAAGACATCTAATCATAATAATAGCATGTTCTTGTAAAGCACTGTTAGTTTCACACACATCAATGCGAAATGCGAAATGCTCAAAGAACTAGATTGGCTATCACTTAAGTCTAGACATCTTTACAGAGATATTTTGCAGGCAAAGGTCCCTGCCCTGTGGATCTTAAAATCTATGTTTTTGGTGCTTGAGGCACAGGAAAATAAGGTGACTTGCCCATGGTCACAAGGAGCCAACACAAGAATTGAACCAGGCTCCCTTGTTTCAAACTCAGTGCCAGTCAATGTCTTTACTCACTGAGCCACTCCTTCTCCCCATGAACAGTTAAAGATAATATATGTTATAGGCATATATAACAGTTACAAACCAGATTAAAATGTGAGACAGCTTAAGTCTTGAAAGAACGTAGACCAGTGGCAGCTTTAAGAGGCTCTGTTAGATCAAGTTGTGAGGTGCACGGTAAGAGGAGGAGAGACTGGATACTTTGTTGGACCTTGCAACCTTGAGTAGTATTTTGGTGTCTGATCTCAGTTGATAAGAGCTGCGTGTGGTAGGGGTGAGTAGTTTGTTCAGATAGGTGGGTAGCTTGACTAGAAATTATTTGAAGGTAAGACAGGAAAATTTACTTTGCGTCTAGACTTAAGTGATAGCCAATCTAGTTCTTTGAGCATTTCGCATTTCGCATTGATGTGTGTTGTAGGTACATTGTACGGCAAAGTGGCATATTGAGTTGCAGAGGGTGTCAAGTTTGCTAAGGTGAGTTTGGGGTGCTGTGCAATATACTATGTTCCCATTGTCTATAATTGGCATTACCATCTGCTGTGCAATGTGCTTATGGTAATGGCTGGGCCCTGAATCGTAGGAACTTTGATTGCAGTAAGTCAGGTCCACATTGGCTGCTTTGTTTTAAATTGGGTAGCACTTCAGATACTGGGACAAATTGAAAATTGTAAGCACTGATGGAAGGGGGTTGGGCTATAAGGGTTCTCTGAGTTTGAGCTTCATGATTGTAGTACAGGTTGTGCTTTGCTAGTAGGGAAGTAGCCCACCACGCAAAGTATTTATTGAATGCATTTACTATGTTAGTGTGATTTGTCAGAGTAGTATCATCCTTTTTGATATTAGATGGTTGTTGATGGCTAAAAGGCTGGAATATATTGTTGATGGCTGATACATTTGCTACTAGTTACCAGCTATTTAAACGATACTATTACTCACTGAAGCTCTTAGAACAGTTATTCAGGGTCCTCTGCTTCCCTTCCCCTGATCTGAATAGGGATTAGACTAGGTACAGCTATCACCGTATATACACCATATTAATTACCACAGTAGCCGTGCTAGGGTATACTTATAAAAATGTATGCATGCTGCTCTGGCTGCCTATGTTAGCAGGTGCACAAGTGGCCTATTTGTTATACTGCAGTACATTAAATATGCGTATAGGGTCCTGCATTCTCCTGTTTGCTAATTGATCAGTGACTACCACGGGATATACTCATTGCAGAACTACATACGTTAAGCAGCCTGCTTTAGTTGTTCTATTTCAGCCATTTGTCCTTGTATACTTGTGATATTATATCCATTATGAAGCTGGCCTAGCCCAAATGGGCAGCAACAGCCAGTGACTGGGGGAGTGGCCTCCCCGAACCTGGTTGGCCACAAGAGCGGCCAGGGTGAATCGGGAGAGGGGCCGCAGGGACCAAACGAGCAGCCAGGAGCAAGCGGCAGTCACTTGTTCCTGGCTCGCAGCATTTTCAGTTACATCTCCTCTTTAGAAGTAAGTGGTCATGTGATTATGTCCCAGTCGGCGCGGTGGTGCTCCCCCGTCCCAATTTGGTTCTCCTTCCCGGCAGCTCCCATGCGGCTCGCTTGGTTGTCGGCGGCGCGGTGGGTGGTGGGACGCGGGGCAACCCCCGCCGGGCAGGCTGTGGGTCTGGCCACCCTCATCCTCCATCTGCGGCCGGAGTGCCTCACAGAGTGAGCAGCGGGTGGGTAGAAGGAGGAGAGGTCCCGTAGCTCCTGGCCGGCACAGGAGGCGGACACGTGTGTCTTCTGCATAGCGCCGCCTCCGCCCCCACACCGCTGGCTGCAAGCGGTGATAGCAGGGGGAGAGTGTGCTCAGTATGAGCGGGGGGAAGTACCAGCACAGGAGGCGGGCGCGCGGGTCTCCTGTGCGGTCCTGCCTCCTCGGTAGCATGGCGCAAGGTGTATATTGTGCTCAATAGGAGCGAGGGTTGTTTTTACTGGCGCAGGAGGCGGGTGTTGGCGATCGTTGCAATTGTTTAAGAACATGGGCTATGTTAAATGTACTTGTGGTATGAGCATGTTGCAGGGGGAGAGGTAGGTGCTTGACCCGCCAGAAGGGGCTCGGGGTTTTTTTAAAGCTGAGGGTTGAAGCGAGGGGGCACATCACCAGGACGTAATTCCGGGTGCCCCCTTGGTGTTATCCATCAACGAGCATTCTGGCGCAGACTGGCGGTACGCTATCTCCAGTTATAAATAAACAAAGCTGCTGCCTTTTTTACCTCCAGACCGTGTCCTCTCGTTATTCGTAATGTTATATGTCAATAGCATAAAGGGAGAGGGGGGAAGCTCGCGCCTCCTTGGTCATACTAGCAGTCTCCTTCAACTGTCTAAACGTCCATAATTGAACTTCCACCAACAGCTGATGGACTGTTACAGTCTGTGCAGGATTATTTACTGCTGGTATTCTCCTGGATGGATTATTTTTTTAGCAGTCCATTATATTACCACTGCTATTTTTAGTGGTCAATCCATTTAACCCTGTATCTGTTATTAGTGATATATACAGTATTAATACTTTCAAGGTCCTAGGCCACTTCTAAGACCCTATTTATTAAGTACTGTTCATCAATACACCATAGATAATATTACATCTACTATTTGGTTTACTTAGACCAATATAACCCAACCAAGTTTGGGTTTACTAATCTATCATATCAGTGGATATTATCCTTTGTCACTATAATTTAATAGTGGTTCAGTATCTTATTGGTGTCATTATACTACTGAACACATCTATCTATCTATCTATCTATCTATCTATCCTTTTTCCCTTTAGCCCTTGGTTATCTAGATAGTTTTTAATTAAGTTTGCATCACTGTATATATTTATTCACTGTCAAGTTTCTGTTTTACAATTTGACTATATTATCAACTAATAGTGGTGTCATTATACTACTGAACACACACACATACACACACACACACACACACACACACACACACACACACACAGATATATATATATATATATATAGATATACAGTATATATACTGTATATCTATATATATATTTTTTTTTACTTTGGCCCTTGGTTATGTACACAGGTTTTAATTAAGTTTGCATTGCGTCAAGTTTATGTTTTACAATTTGACTATATTTTATCCTTATGTATTAAAAGTACATTGTTATATCCTTATCACCATTTCTACGTTACATTTGAGAGCAACATACAGAGACTTTCCCTTCTTGTGAAATTATCTTACAAAATAGCAAGTTTGACATAGTTTGTCTTAGCTAAAGATAAAAGCGTAACAGTTTCATTAATTCATTTCAATTAATTGATTGACTCATTTCTAAACATTCATTATGTCTTGTTTATGTGGTCTAACTTCACCATCTTTAGAATTTGTGCTTTGATGCATGGATTTAATCTATTTTTATTGTTATGTTGTCATATTGCTGTATGCTGCTGCAAATCACACATCTTAAAACATCTAACCTTTTATATGTTTTGTTGTTTTTTTCATGCTATATACATTCTTTTTAGTACTTGACTATTCTTATTCTTAGAGCATAATTCTGTAATTACCGAGGATATCAATAATTTCAGGCTGTTGAAAAGTATATTTTGAAAATTGGCAACCTGCCTTGTAAACCAGATAATTTCAACAAGCCGAGCGCATACACAAAGCAGGGTACAAACAGGCACTCTGTTATGGAAGGTAGAGCAAAGACAAACATGACATACATACTGTACAGCATGTAGCGCTATAAGAGTAACTTAGTGTAGTAAACATGACTATAGTAGTACAGCACCTTTTCTTACATTTCAACACATATAAACTTACTGTATTTGAATGATAGGTGTTTGTTTTGCAGTGAATACCAATAAGTAACAAAGAGGTACCTTGCTTTTATGTTGATGCCAAACTATGCATCACTGCAATCCTTTCGTTTATTCAAACATGTTGACGTGTGATTATTGCAAACAAACCTATTTTCACCTGCAGAAAAAATTCTGTAAGCATGTTATGGTTCAGTGACAAGTGTAAGACAGATGCTAGTTAAGTTTCAAACATTTGATATCAACCTCTTAAGAACAAATCATCAACCTACAGTACCTGAAACCTTGTAAATGTACTGTAACTATCACAAAAACAACATTGTATAAAAAAAAATAGGAGGGAAGACTTATTTAGGTGATTTGTTGACATTTAAGCAACATAATTAAGGCAAAAAAATGTTACTACTGTATATGTTTATCAAGAAAAAAATCAAGTGAAAGCACTATTATTATTTTTTTTAAAATCTGGTTCTCTGTTTCAAAACAATTTTTTCCCCATACAGTTTTGCTTTCAGGAAACTTTGATCACTAGACCCAATGGCATCTGGAAACTTAGGTAGATGTGGAAATATAGATATATGTGGATATATAGATGTGGATAGATAGATAGATCTGGATAGATAGATGATCTGGATAGATAGATAGATAGATCTGGATGGATAGATAGATAGATAGATAGATAGATAGATAGATAGATAGATAGATAGATAGATAGATCTGGATGGATAGATAGATAGATAGATAGATAGATAGACAGACAGACAGACAGACAGACAGACAGACAGACAGACAGACAGACAGACAGACAGACAGATAGATAGATAGATAGATAGATCTGGATGGATAGATAGATAGATAGATAGATAGACAGACAGACAGACAGACAGACAGACAGACAGACAGACAGACAGACAGACAGACAGACAGACAGACAGACAGACAGACAGACAGACAGACAGACAGACAGACAGACAGATAGATAGATAGATAGATAGATAGATAGATAGATAGATAGATAGATAGATACTGTAGATAAATAGATAAATGACAGATCAGATCATGGTAGATATACTGTAGATAGATGACAGATGATATCAATAGATTTAACGACGATCGTGTGCAATCAATGCCTATTTCCGTGGCACTTTTTCTTACTGGCTGTTGCCATTTTTCTTTGTTACTGCACAACATTAGGGAAAATAAATCACAAATAAAACAACATAGTGACAATGACATGATGACTAAATTGTGACAGTGTGATTTCACTTTTATGCAAGCAGTAGTTAATGGACATTACAGGAGGCTATGTGCTCTTACATGCAAATATTAAAAGCAGGATTAATGTAATAGGTTATTTTGTCTCTGTTTTAGTTATAGGATCTGAACATTTTTATCGGTTATTAATGTTATTTATTAGCAAAAATTGACGTTTCAGTTCCCAGAAACATCTGTAACTTCTGCACCTCTCCTTTTTCTTATTCAGATTTTTCAGTGAACTGGAGTGAAGTAAATATATATATATATATATATATATATATATATATATATATATATATATATATATATATATATATATATATATATATATATATGTGTGTGTGTATCATAGAATATATATACTGTTGATGTATTTATTTTTTATTTTTACTGAACCTTTAATATTTATGCACGCTATTAGAGATTTCACCTGTAACTGTTTTTGTTGTGATTTGGGGAGAGAACACCCTCTAGTGGATGAAAGTTGTATAATTTGAAAATTAAGGAAACATAATAAACAGGAAAAGTAGAAAAAAGTAAGAGGTATTAGGTCAATGTTATCCGTCAAAGCATTACATTATTTAAGACTAAGAAACACATGTAATGAAAGAGTAAATTCAATAAAATACAAGTAATTTTTCTTACAATCACTATTTTGTTTCTTTTTTTTTTAAAATACATGCCTTAAACTAGCCCAGCACATACCCAGCACATACCCAGAATGTAACCGGGTTAGTTTAAGGCAAGCTTTAGAATAGTCGTGGTCTCGTCTGTATGTTTTGTAGTGAAATAGAAACAATGCTTCATGTGACGAACAGCACATCTGTGAGCACATGACTTGTATGTGTGACAAGGGTTAAAACACACAGCTATCTAGCTGACCCACTTTTCAACCCCACAGGGTCCCCCCCCAAGTGAGTAATATCTCCCCTCAATCAGTCACAAATATCACCTTAAACCACTTCCACCACCAAGAATACAGAAAAATATTATCGGTAGTGGGTTCCTTGGTCCGTTCACTAAGAAAAACATGTAATTAGCACACAAAAATCTATTGTGACAAAATGTGTCCAAAAATGCAATTACTCTCTTCAAAATATGCAAAGTTCAATTAGAACCCAAAATACAATACTTATAAAAATGTTGATTTAATATACAAGGGTTGTACAGTACTTAGGTAACAGAAAAAGATTATTACAGAAACATACAGTACAATATATGCAGACAGTTTCATAATATAAAAGGGGGAAATAGAATATCTAACTTACTGTACATTTCCGCACAACATTTTTCAGATTACTCAAAGGCTCTTGACTTGAAAACATGACATTTCATGTTCCATAGCATTGACACTCCTTTGGTTAAAAATCTCAATTCACTTTGTAAATGCATGGTTTTTTTCCTAAAAATTCTCTGCCTTGGGGACAAGATAGCCCACTTTCTGGGCATGTGTTTACCATCCCCCCTCCCTAATCTCCAGTGACACCTTTATTGCTTGATGAGAAAAAATTGCTTTTTCTTTTCAATCAAAAGAAGCTTGGATATAGGAGATGCCCCATATATTTATCCCGTAGCTCCTAGAATGACGTAATTCATATTAATGTGTTAGGGTAAGTTTGCTGCATGCAAGTAGACTATTTTTCAATGGCGTTCTCTTAAATTTCAGAGACAAATGAATATCTAACCTTTGCACCCTCACAATCGTGGATTGTTTAGCATAATTTAATTAGTCCGATCGCAAATGTTACAAAGATAAATTTGTAATTGCTGTAATGATTGACAAATTCATAATATCTTTATATTTATTACATTTACACAGGCTCCAATTACCATACTTTTACCCCAAAACAGGTTTTGGCACCAGATAACCTCGCTTGTAGACAAACACAGAAAACACAGCTGAGTCACTAGCTTGACCTGCCATAAAACAATACATGTATTTTTAAGCTGTAACTTGCAACTCAAGATAACTGTTTGTGTGTCAGTTTATTAAAATACTTCATATTTTCTGGCCTTATCATGACACTTCATATTCTTAATGTTCCTGTATTAAAATGCCTTTATAATGAAAGGTTAACAATTATATTCAATGATCCATTTTAATATCCTGTGAAACCGCTTTCCAGTACTGGAGAAAAATTCAGCTCCATTCAAATGTATTCCTGTAAAATCTTCTCTAGCACAGCGGAAATGGCTTCACCACATTTTGAATAAGGTCCTTTATGTTTAGAGGAGAAGAGCTGGGTTGCAAAGTCATGCTATTAGTCCCAAACATGATGACCTGTACCAATAGAGGGTGTTTTCAGAAATCACCATGGGCTATTTCAAAGAAGTGCTTCCATTATATTGGCCAGCAATTCAACACTTATTTATTTATTTCAAACTTATTCTAACGCACTGCTCACCAAGAAAACTCAAGGCAAGAGGATGTGTAGGAACGTAGGGAGCACACCCATCCCAGACCTATAAACAGGGCCGTTGACAGGGGGGAGAGCCGGCACAAGTGTCCCAGACCTGGAGGCTGTGGGGGGCCTGGTCAGCACTGGAAGTTAGGTCCAACTTCTACGTCCAGCTTCCGGGTCTCTGTTTGCCGCCACCGTGCCACAGCTCCCGGCCTCCCCCAGCTGCTCCCTGTCTCTTCCCAACCGGTGCGCAGGAAGCTGGGTGCACACAGAAGTCCGGCCCAGCATGGGAGAGTGAGGCAGGTCCATTAAGAGAAGACGCAGGCTGCAGCTGGTGAGATTCGAGGCTTGACGGCGGCAACCAGTGGTAAGTGGTAATTGTATATTAGGGGGTTGGTAGTTGTATTTGGGGGGAGGTGGTGGTAGAAATTGTATTGGGGGTGTTGGTGATTGTATTTGGGTGGGTGGAAAATTTATTTGCGGGATGATAATTGTATTTGGGGCCAGTGGAATTGTATTTAGGGTAATTGTATCTGGGGTAATAGTGGTAATTGTATCTGGGAGATAGTGGTATTTGTATCTGGGGTGTGTGTAGGTAGTTGTGTCATTATTTCGGGGGTTAGTGGTATTTGTATCTGAGGGAGTGTAATGCTGTCTTGATCTGGGGGCTAGTGGTGTGGTGTCTGTTTTTCGGGGGTAGTGGTGTGTGTTTTGGGAAGGTATAATGTTTTGTATTAGGAGGGGGTATTGTGTGTGGATTAGGGGTTATTTTTGGGGGGGTGGGTTGTATATGTGTTGGGGGAACTGTGTTGTGTGTGTGTGTGTGTGTGTGTGTGTGTGTGTGTGTGTGTGTGTGTGTGTGTGTGTGTGTGTGTGTGTGTGTGTGTGTGTGTGTGTGTGTGTGTGTGTGTGTGTGTGTGTGTGTGTGTGTGTGTGTGTGTGTGTGTGTGGTCAGGGGAGGAGGGGGAAATGAGTGGGGGGGATTGAGGGAGCAGCATTGAATGATAGCAGAGGGGGAGAGTGAGAAGAGAGAGGAGGTGCAAGAGAGGAAGGGGAGAGTGTGAGGAAGAGGGAGGGAAATGAGAGATAGAGGGAGAGAGAAATATGTGTGAAAGGTGAGGGCAGTCAAGGCTGGGGATGGGGGTTGTGACTACACAGATGGGATGGGGAGGAACTGACATGTGGGGGGGGGGATTCTACTCCTGGTACCTGGGAAATCTGTCCACGATCCTGCCTACAAGCTGGGTGTACAATAAACATATAGGGGAATAATGAGGAAGACCAACAAATAGCAAAAAAAATGAACAAGAGCAGGAAACCTGTCTCCCAAGGTATTAGGGTCTGCTCTGTTTGCCATGCTTTGTTTAAAATGGATTGATTAGCGAGTGCACACTATTGGTGGCTTCTCCCTAGCCTACTCTCCGCTTATGGAGAGATTCTTTGGCTTTGAATCCTGCTTTGCTTTGTATACATCCCCTTGTGCAATTGTATAGTGGTAAAGTGAAATAAGGCGCAAACAAATAAAAAGTGAACACTAATAATAAGTGACTAATCAAAATCTTAAATAGGTGATAATGTGATAAAATTTAAATGAATACAGCTTCACCCCCTGCTCTGGAACCCACTGGAAGGGGTAGTCTTCACTCTTCCCCCACAGTAACAGCAAAACACACAAAATCCACGGGGAGCATGGGGAGGAAACAAAAATAAATTTAAGTGCAGCAAAAAAAGCAATGTGGAAAAAAGCCTTCAAATGACTTGGCTCTAATGAATTAACTACTTACAAGATGTAAGAGTCAAATAGGCAGGGTTGACTCAAACAGTCACAGGTAAGTGGATGATGCAGTTGTCATCAGAGTGGATCGGGTCCCCAGGATCACGTACCCCAATGTTGAGAGAAAAACTGGCATAGCACAGATCACTCGAGATAAAATAGCTTTATAACAATAAAATATTATACTCACATTCTAACAATAAAATACGGGCATATCACACTGCATTAGTGTAGGAAGATTTTAGCCAGCTGGCTCACCGTCCTGCAACGTTCCCCCACTCCTCTGCCTCAGCCCCCGGTCAGCTGTTACACTGCTCCGACTGGCGTCTGACGTCTGATGACAACTGCATCATCCACTTACCTGTGACTGTTTGAGTCAACCCTGCCTATTTGACTCTTACATCTTGTAAGTTGTTAATTCATTAGAGCCAAGTCATTTGAAGGCTTTTTTCCACATTGCTTTTTTTGCTGCACTTAAATTTATTTTTGTTTCCTCCCCGTGGATTTTGTGTGTTTTACATCCCCTTGTGCAACAATCTTTCGCCCTCCTCATTTTTGAAGTTGAGCAAGTGTCTCCCTATTTCCTACTGTGTATGGCAAAATAAAAAAAATGGTAGAGTCCCTAGGGGATTAAGGATTGGTAAAAAACCTTCCTTTGATCTAGAGGATGCAGATTTTCTGTTACACTGGAATAACATTTTGGATAAGTGTTCAGAGGATTTAATAAACTTGATTATTGAACAGCAAAAATCCCATCTGAAACAACTGGATGAGGATATAAAAGAAATCCAAGAGAAACTAATTATAGTAGAACACACCAGTGAATTTAAAGATAAAGACAGATTACTGCAAATTAAAATAGACTCTATTTCAAAGGAAACTGAAACCAATAAACTTAAAAAATTCAAACGAGATGAAGAAGATTATTTAAAAGGAGAGCAGAGAAACTGGAATAAGGGGAGAAATTTTAAGAGAAATCAGGATAGATACAAAAAGGATAACTACAAATATAGAGAAACGAATGTAGAAAAGGATCACTCCACACATAGGGAGAGATTAGAATCAAATGAATTTAAAGTAGGGGGTACAGCAAATTTCACTCCGATTAACCAACAGAAGAAAGATAAAAGAGAAGAAGAGAGATATCAAAAAAAGAAGGAGAAATCACAGAAAGGGAGAAGGGAGGAAGAAAGGGAGAAAAGAGAGGTTCAGAGAGATAAACAACAGGAAAAAACAGAGGTTTTTTTAGGCGCAGAGGGCCCATCCACTCTGTGGGAGAACAAAAATCGTTACCTCCCACTGATGGAAAAGGAGTCCAAAAATCTAAAAAGAGGAAGACCTTTAGAGGGAGGAGAGGACGAAAAAGAAAGAGAGCGCAAAAAAGCGCAAAATAAATGATAACATCTTTAATTTAAGCTCTGTAGTCCTCACAGAACCTCAGAGGGAGGTCATTTCAAAGGGTCTTTCTTTTGCACCAGTGAGAGGCCACAACAGCTTTGACCTCTACATTGATGCAAATAAATATCTGCGCAAACTAACCCTGAAAAGATATTTCCTGGGAAGGAATCTTGAACCAAGGAACGATACAACGATTCCTGTGGTGGTACAAGAGGAGAGAAATTTTGTCCATACTGATTTAAGGCCAAAATCCACATTCTATCCACAGTTCGCAAAAGGAAATAATGTAGATGTTTTCTTCAAAATGATCACGAGTGATTTCGATGATCTTATGAAGAATAAAACGAACATCAAGGATAATCTTACAAAAGAAGAAAAAAAAGCTTTAAGGGAACTGGTGGAGAACGAGGACTTGGTCATTAAACAGGCGGACAAGGGAGGAGGCGTTGTATTGATGGACAAGGCAAATTATAACAAGGAGTCCCTACGCCTCCTAGAGGACAAAACTACCTATACCAAACTAAAAAGTGATCCAATTAATGAATACACAACTGATTTGAAAAGTCTCTTGGATAGGGGAAGGGAAACTGGTATTCTCAATGATAAAGAATATGATTTCCTATATGTAGATAAGGCGAGAATGCCAGTTTTCTATCATCTTCCAAAGATACACAAGAGTGTAGCCAATCCCCCAGGCAGACCTATTGTCTCGGGGATTGGCTCCCTCACAGCAAATTTGTCCATGTACATCGACAGATTTTTACAAAAATATGTATCAAAGCAAAATCTTATCTGAGAGACACTATGGATATTTTAAACACACTCACTGAACTAAAATGGGAAGACCATTTCATTATGGCTAGCTGCGACGTATCATCATTGTACACGTCAATAAATCATGAACAAGGTTGCGCAGCCATCAAATATATATTGGAACAGGATTCAGAATTACCAAAGGATCAGGCAGACTTCATTGTAGATAGTATATTATTCATATTAACCCACAACTACTTTTGGTATGGTGGTGATTTTTATTTGCAGAATTGTGGAACGGCGATGGGCACCAGGTTTGCCCCCAGTTACGCTAACCTCTTCATGGCGGTTTGGGAGGAGGAGACCATCTGGCCCATGGGAGAGGTACCGGGGGCGGGCCTGGTGCTCTGGCGCCGTTTCATTGATGATGTGTTTTTAATTTGGAAGGGAGGAGAAGAAAAGCTAAACTCTTTCTTTGATTATATTAACACAAACACAAAAAATTTGAATTTTACCAGTACCTTTAGTTCAAATATGATTCACTTTCTAGATTTGGAGATATATATAGAGGACAATAACATCAAGACCAAAACCTTTTTTAAGTCAATTGACAAAAATAATTATATTTTAAGAACCAGTGGACATTTGCCACGTTGGATGGACAATGTGCCACTGGGACAGTTCAACAGACTTAAAAGAAATTGCACAGACCAAGAACAATTTGTAAAACAGGCTGATTTTATTAAACAAAGATTTTTGGATAAAGAGTACGATGGGAAGTTATTGGATAGAGCAATTGTAGAAGCTGACAGCCGAATTAGGAGCGAGCTTTTGAGACCTAAAAGCAAAAAGAAAAAAGAACATTTAGAGTTTGCATTCATCACGGGTTATAATAAGGAATCTAAAAACATTCAAAAGATTCTAAACAAACACTGGGATATTCTGAAAAATGATTCTATATTGGGAAGTGTGATTCCAGAGAGACCCAATGTATTGTTTAGAAAAGCTGACAATTTGAAGACCAAGTTGGCGCCCAGTGCATTAAGAGAGAGAAACCCAAGTAAGAATAATTGGTTGAGCCAAAACACGGGGTTCTATGGGTGCAAAACCTGCAGGGCGTGCCAGTTTAAATCTACGAACACCGCAAACTTCTGCTCCAATGTCACTAATGAACGCTTTAACATAAAAACAAGTCTTACCTGTAGATCAGATCACGTCGTATATGTATTAGAGTGCCCATGTAAATTGCAATACGTGGGCAAGACTGCAAGACCCATTAGAACTAGGATCCTAGAACACCTTAGCAGCATTAAACGACAAATAAAAACACATACACTGGCGACACACTTTATCGCAGTGCGGCCAGATCCGCAAGCCGGGAGATTTCCCGGCTTGCTAGTGGCCGCCCCTCGGCGTGCCGCGCGTCATAGACGCGCGGTCACGCGTCTTCGGGAGCCTGCGCCCCCTGCACGCGCGTCCAGGGCTCCCCGAGGGAGCCCTGGTGTCCCGCGATCTGCGGGACGGCGGCAGGGGGTTCCGGGGGACCCGGCGGACCCGGCAGCGGGAGGGAGAGCGCCCCGATCGGAGGGCGCTCTTCCGCTGCTTCGGCGCGCGCCCGTCACACTCGGGCGCGCGCCAGGCTACTGCTGTGGCACAGAACGGGCAAATGCTCGAATAAACTGTGCCGCAGCAGTAGTGTTTCTGATCATTTCGCCACAGTACATCAAGGAGATGCCACAGGTTTGACTTACACAGTTATAGAACAAGTGAAACAACACTGGAGAGGGGGAGATAGAGAGAATGAACTTTTGAGGAGAGAATCCTTTTGGATCCATCGTTTAGGAATTCTCACCCCAAGGGGATTAAATATGGAGTTAGATATTCTTCCATTTTTGAAATAATTGTATCTGTATCTGTAATGTGGATTTTGTCTCCTCCATTTTAGGAGTTTTTTCATCCAATTTCCTCAGTATCTATCCAATAGCCATTATTATCTGTGCACTTTAGGTTTCTTTGTATGGTAGTAAGTGTCTTTGTATGGTAGTAAGTGTTATATTACCTCCATGATCATTTATATTTCACCATCATCCAATTGTAGGTTTTTAGGATTTTATAATTAATTTGTTAAAATGCATTTGCAAGTTTGTCATAATTTTATAATTAATTTGTATAAATTGTCTGCCATTGTAGATCATGCATATTGCAGATCGTGTATATATACCCAGTGATAATATCAGTGAGTTAAATATGTTTGAATTTATAGTATGTACCACCACTTATATTTTATATTTAAATTTATATTCTCATAACAAGATTCATTCCCTATCCCGTTTACCAAGTATCCCCTTACAAAAGATGTGTTTATCAAGATTTTAACCCCATGTTTGTATATGAGCAATTGTATCTGTACTAGCCACACCAGTAGCACTTTAAGGAATGGTATACACCTGTTGATTAATCAGATCACCAAGATATAAAAGCATGCAATGTGTCACAAGGCTCCACACTCCTGAGGAAGAAAGCAGTTGCTTTTGAAACGCGTAGAGTGGGAGTTTTCATTCAGACCGGAGCATACAGCAGAGAAGTTGCAGGAAGATCCAGCACTCACCGCGCGACGAACCCAGAAGTGACGTCAGACGCCAGTCGGAGCAGTGTAACAGCTGACCGGGGGCTGAGGCAGAGGAGTGGGGGAACGTTGCAGGACGGTGAGCCAGCTGGCTAAAATCTTCCTACACTAATGCAGTGTGATATGCCCGTATTTTATTGTTAGAATGTGAGTATAATATTTTATTGTTATAAAGCTATTTTATCTCGAGTGATCTGTGCTATGCCAGTTTTTCTCTCAACATTGGGGTACGTGATCCTGGGGACCCGATCCACTCTGATGACAACTGCATCATCCACTTACCTGTGACTGTTTGAGTCAACCCTGCCTATTTGACTCTTACATCTTGTAAGTAGTTAATTCATTAGAGCCAAGTCATTTGAAGGCTTTTTTCCACATTGCTTTTTTTGCTGCACTTAAATTTATTTTTGTTTCCTCCCCGTGGATTTTGTGTGTTTTACATCCCCTTGTGCACCAATCTTTCGCCCTCCTCATTTTTGAAGTTGAGCAAGTGTCTCCCTATTTCCTACTGTGTATGGCAAAATAAAAAAAATAAACAAAAATAATTATAGTCCTACAATCATATAACAATTCACTTTCTTTCTCACTCAATTCTCTCTCTCTATTCTTCTCTCACTCTCTCTTACTCCACCTCTTCTCTTCACTTCTCTCTCTTTCCCCCATTTGTGGATAAATAAATGTTGAAAAGTATCATGTTTTTGTGTCATTGTTTTGATCAGGTTATCTTTATCTGTTATTATGACTTAGATTAAGATGTAATAACATTTTAGGTTTGAAATATATGAAAATCCTAAGGGGTTTACAAACTTTCTCACTACTCTATGTCTATAATGTTGGACAGAGATGTTGAACCCATTGAGGAAGATGAGTCGTGGGAGGATGCATTCATGGAAGCAACACAGGCTGCCTATGTCCCTTTTGAACAAGATCCACAAATTGCTTCCATTTTTCATGTAGAAAAACATTTTTTTTGTCGCACCAAAAAATGTATCACCATGAACGGCTAGAATTGAAAAGAAAAGTGGCATAAGACATAAACGACATCAAAAATATACTGGAAACACAAACAACTGCAACAAAATATACTGCTCTAAGTCTCAAGAAATTAACAAGACATTTGGGGCAGGTACAAGCTGGGAGGAGAGGATCAGGTTTAAGCAGGGAACCAGACACCCAATATTGACGCATGAGAACTGGGTCTGTTCTGCAGAGAAAGGCAGATGTGCTGTTGTGCCACCACAAAGTGCGGTAGCGACTCTGTAAAAGATGTGAGCAGAGGTAAAGTACATATAATGGAGATCGATTTGGGTGAAAATTATATCTTGGCTTTATTGAGCAAGTTCCTTTATCCAGGCAAAACATACAAAAACAACAAATAACAAACCCCTATCCCTTTGTAAAGGCTATCTTACTGCCCCAGACCCTATCTGGAGGACTGGAGGGATATTCCCATTACCAGACTATCACCCCAAAGTCTTGGGAAATACCTTAAGCAGATGGCCCTCCATGTCAGTCTCTGGCAGGTTCCTGGGTCCTCTGTGTCCAGGAAATATAGGTCTTTGGGTTTCTGGGTGTCTTGATCTCAGCACAACCTTTGTGCTCAAGAGAGTGTCTGTGTAGAGGCTTCTCTGCTCTCCTTCTGTCAGCCTAAAATGTAAGCTAAGGAATCTCTCTCCTGTGTCTCACATGAGACTTTTAACAGAGCTTTCATTAGTACAGGTGGAGACTAGCTAATTGAGTGGCTGCAATTAACTCTCTCTCTTATGGATTCTCAGAGCTCTGAGGCTGCTATATTTAAACAGAGATAAGTCCCTGTTGCATACTGCTCCCTCTAAAATCAAAGACCCGCAGATGCGTTCCATAGATATGTATGCGCATATACAGGAGCGAGCACAGTGTACTTCAAGTCTTTATTTCTTCAAGTTTTCAAGTATAGGCAAAGTGACTCACTGTAATATTTTCTACTTGTTTACTATAATCGTTGTAGGCACATAGAGACATGTGCAGAAATTAAATGACACGCATATGTTTTCCATAAAGTTTATCGGTAATTCACTGTCCACACTATGTAATTCATGCATATATTTCTTCTCCTTATTAATAAATAACATTCTCACAATTATTTTACATGTGAAACTGCACAAGAGAGCACAAAGTTGGTTGATGAAGATTATAATTTTGTAAGAAGATTGAAGAAGATTGTATTATTTGACAAAGTCTCTTATTTCTCTAAACTGTAATTTACTGTACTCTAATAAAAAAAAGTCACTTTAAAAATATGTTTTAGTCATCTGAAGTTTTATGGGAATAAGGAGTGGTTTACATTGAAATGAATGGGATATCATATCATATGAAAGGAACAGGAATAAGGGATGGGTTACATTGCATTTAGATTAAAGACACACTAGCACAGCTTATTAATACTGTAGAATACTATGGCTGATGTTAAACTCCATTTTGGCGCCCGCTGCTCATTCAAGGCTCAGTCGCTGCATTTGCAAAACGCAAATATATGATGGTGATTAACACTTCGTTTTTCACCATCATGGGGACAGTATGTCTGGCTACATATGTACGATTCCCACAAATTGTAAGACACACGACACCAGGAAATACATTATAAACTATTTCCTTACACTCCAAACAACAACCTACTGACCATAATACTTGCTACATAACTGAAACCCGTTTACGTCAGCACTCATGCACCCTCACCACAATACTTCTGTTGACCAATGAACATGTCGACTGATGCCAATATTTACCCACTCTCTAGAACAAATGCTAATTTTCTGACCTATACTTACAGAACCAACATAATTTTTGGGGCCTAGACAAGTATGTTGATCAGGGCCCAATTTAGACCCAGAAATGCCAGACATTAACCACATTTGCATAACCTGGTTCACTTTGTAAATATACACGTTGTGCTGATCGAACTGTTTATATATTTTTTTATCTTAATTTTTTGCTGAGTTTCAACATATTTATTATTTTACTGGCATCAGTTGGTTGTTTTTCGGGCGGATGTTTTTTTTTTATATAATTTGTCGAGCCCTGTGTATTTATACTTGTCTTTAGCACATATTCGTATCATAGAACTTATGAAACAAATGTCACTCCTTTGTACAACAAATGATGCGTGAATTATTTTAATTCACATTGTACTGGGTCAATTTATGAAACATTTACATTTACGGTTGTGTAACAGACATTTGCAGAGGTACAACCAGGGAGACAGATTTGGGGGAAATTAAACCATGGCTTTTTTCATCCAGTCACTTTAAACAATGCAGAAAACCACAAAAAGAAATAAACAACCGATCTCTGTGTAAGTGCTATTTCACGTTACCAGTCCCTATCTGCAGGGCTTGGAGGATAGGCCTCTTACCAACCTATGACCCCAAAGGGGGACCTGTAAGCAGGGGCTCTTTATGTCAGGATCTGAGTCTGGGTTGGTGTTCGTTGAGGGGCTAGCGTCTGGCAGGTTCTCGGGTTCGCTGCACCCTGAAATAGAGGTCTGATCCCTGGTGTGTTGCTGGCAGCACACAGTCTTCCTGTGTGCTCAAGAGTCTCTCTCCTGCAGTTTCATCAGGAGGTTTTTCAACCTGTTTGATTAGCCAGGTGAAGACTAGTTAATTGGCTTTGGCTGCAATTAACCAGCTCCCTGCTGGATTCCTCAGACCACTAGAGTCTTTGTATCGAAGCCTAATTTAGACAGGGTTAATCCCCTGTTACAGGCTGCATTCTTCATGAATGTGTTATTATAAGGTTGGTTTTCTGTGGTGTTAAAAAGAAATGATTTTGGGTTTCAAATTGTATTGATGATATCAACTTTTAATCAAATGCATGCAATTGTTAATGAAACATATTAATTTCAAGTACTGCATACTTTTGTTAGATAAACAGTAACATTTACCTTATTTGACAGTTTATTTGGCTGTATATAAATGATACACAAAGTACCTTCATAATTATTGTAATCTTTCATATTCCTGTTATAGTCTTATGGTGGGTAAAAAAAAGGACAAAAACCCTTCACCGTACAATGTACAGCAAATAAAAGTACCACTTGTGAGTACATTTGCATGTCTCCAACTGGACTGCAAACCTGTCTTTCACTATTATCTCTGAGACAAGAAGTAATGTCATTACCCAGAATCCCTGGGTGTAGTGGAAGCATTGTATGCAACGGCGGATTTTCACATTTTCCGCCCCATGGCACCTGACTCTGTCTGCCGCCGCCTTGCTTCTCCTTTGGAATCCCAGCGGCAAATGACGCTGTGGACATCACCAACGTGAGGTCGCACAGCATCGTGTTGCCATGGAAATGTGATGTCATGATGTCATTTGACATCACGATGTTAAATGGCCATGGCAACGTGACACCGTGACGTCACATTGGTCACATTGCGCTGCATCATTTGATACTGGGATTTCAAAGGAGAAGCAGGGCGGCAGACAGAGCTAAGTACCTTCCCATTAGGTCCGAAAGAGCCTGAGAGCGTGGAAAAAGTACATGGGGGCAGACATTTTTTCCGCCCCAAAATTTTGCTGCCCTAGGCCCGGACCTAATGGGAAATCTGACCCTGATTGTATGCTTAGAGATTATGGTTAAAGGCAGGGTTGCAGACTTGTCTGAGACAAGACAATGTGCTCACATGTGGTGTTTTTATTAGCAGAATTAATTCTTAAAATAATTAAGAATTTGCAAACTGTAACACCAATTACAGCTTTATATTAAAATTGTATTAATTTAACCATAGGAACAATATAGTATGCTTTGTTTACCTAATGTAGTTCTGATTTCATACTGTTGTCTACAAAGCACCTTTATTTGAGCTGTGTAGGTAGCAGTGTACTGTACATACTGTACAATGAATAATGAGTAATAAAAAAAGAAAAACTGGAGCTAATCTCTCTGCCACCAACGCATGTATGTGTAGGTGAATAGAAATTGAAACAGGCAGTGTAAAAATAAATACGCGGAAATAAAAAAATGTGAATAGATGTTTACGTAGGAGAAGTAAGAGCATTAATTAATGAGGAGAAATACACAGAAAATTGTAATTACATCAATATTATAAGAATGTACTCTATATAAAAAATATTGGGATTTTTCTATAACTATGGCATTTTATTGGTGCATCAATTTCTTATTCATAGATGTGAAATGTCATTAATCTGTCACTGCCCTACAGACTCAATGTGTCATCATAAACATGAAGTGCTGAAAAGTGTATATGAACCAGAATACTACTCCAAAACACATCTGGTATACTATGTGTAACCCTGTTCCACCACCTCACCCCCCCAATCGCAAATAGCGTCTATCATGGGGAACACTATGCTGGTTACTTGGAGTAGTGGGGTGCATACCTGCTGATAAACAGTAGCCCTGAGTCTCCCACATGATGGTTGGGGATAGCAACAGGACAGGCTTCTGGGGTATAACCTGACTCATACTCACGGTGACAGCGCCTCCATCTCTTGCAGTACCCAGGATAAGGGTAGAAATCCCTGCTTGATAGTTTTTTTCTCCTTCTTCCTGATAGATTTCAGTCTCAGGCAAGAAGTATATTAACCAGTATCTTTTTATTCTCTATGCACACAGCACAGCAGTCAACCAGCAGCTCTTTGGGCCTACACCCTCAGGATGTCCCTGGACGTACACACCCAGCCAGCGGGCACCAGGACCAGCCCTAGCTCTTCCCTTACTCTCTGGTAGAGTAAGGGAACAGTCTCCCACCGCTCCCCTAAGGGAGGGTACACAGTATGCAGAGCCCAGCACACTGCTCAAGGGTAGACCTTGACTCTCTCACGGTAGAGGCAGACTGAGTAAATTCAGGAAGTGCAGCCCCTTAAGTACAGATCCAGTAGGAACCAGCCCCTTGCCCCTGATTGGACACCAGGCCTGATTACACTACCTTCTCTGTGACTCACTGGGCTGCAGAGAGGTGGGGAAAACCCATGATTACTCCTGGCACATGCCCTTACCAGGGATTACTGCCAAGAGGAGGACAGACTGATAGCCAAAACCAACCAGGGCTACATATGTATACTGTCTGATTTCCTCATAGTGTTCAACGCTAGCAATTATATTTTAGCATGATTGTAGAATACAAAGACTTACTAAGTAGATAGAACATAACTCAAACACTATAAACAGGGGCCTGACATTTTGTTAGGTTTAAGACTGGAGCTTAATTATTAGTGTGTTAGTTTCTCATCTGTATGTGTGGAAGAGCTTCAGCCTCAATGGTCACATGAAGGATGACTTATTGGCCGTACAATTAATAGCGCAAAAATAACATATATTGGAGAAGTTAAAAGTATAGTTCTTCTATGTACTGTAGTGTAAATAGTTAGGATTACTATTTTTTTTATCAAGAAGGGCACCTGATGGTACATGTTTATTCTTGTTCTTAAAATGAGTAAATATATTAAGTTTATATGGAGTATCAGTCTGCCACCTACAAAACAGGGGACGGGAACACACCGGTGCCAGATTTAGCAATTACAATATTCTAATTGAAAATCATGGGACTTTCTACTGTGATAAATCTAGTGCAGTATATTTTTACTAGCTCTAATTTTGTAGCCTGTGAGATTTTCATAAATGACCTGCATACTGTTTTTTTCTAACCATTTTTGAACTGAACCATATTTTAGTGTTCCTTGGACAAATTCCCCATATATCACTATCAATGTTCCAACAACATAATTTCATACAAATCTGCCAGAATCAATTTTTCATTTGGTTAATATTTTTCCAAGACATACAGTACACTGCTAGTGACCCCTAGACACACTAAGGAACTAAGGAAGGATCCATGAACAATACTGCTTTAAGCATTGAAAATCAGACAACCCAATGTAATCTTACGTGATCAGTATGTTTTCACCATAAGATGTGTTTTCAAAACTGAAAAAAATATATACTGAAAGGGTATTTGTTATATTTCAAATTATGCAGGGTTGTATCCGAGAAGGATATTCAAGCTATTGCATATCCAAGTTTCTGCATTATGGTAGCTGAGCATGCAATTGTGCAGCATTGCTACAGTATATTATTGTAGATTACAGTACTATACATGCAAAAACTGCTTATATAAATAATGTAATTAAAATGTTTACCTCTGTAGTGCAATATATTGTGTTAAAAACTGATCTTATTGGTTAATCTTTTCCTTTTACTGTGAAATTGATTAAGATTAACATATCATGTATTTAAAAGTTTTTGTAAGTATGCTTCACTAGTTAACAAGTCTCAATCTGAGGCAAAGAGTCTCAATTTGAGGCATGGTAGGACAAATTAATAAAACATCATGGAACAGGTTTCCTGAGCTGTGCTATTCTACAATACACATTCCAACTCAAGAGGCAGCTTACAATCATAGGAAATAAGGCGTCTTTCAGGGTCAGATTGTGTCCCGTGGAACAGTTCTAAATATAATATTTAGATATTTTTAGTTTTAAATATAATACTGTGCACCTCCCAACTGGAACCATCTACCGGAGACTCTCACATCCACCACCAGTCTAAATTCTTTCAAAACTAAAGCTGTCTCACATTTTAATCTGGTCTGTAAATGTTACATACGCCTATAACATATATTATCTCTAACTGTGCTTGCTATGTCTTGTATATAATGTATAACCCTGCTCACTTATGTAACAGTATTTGTAAACATGTATTATTTGTCATCTTAACTCTATGCCCAAGACGTACTTGAAAATGAGAGTTAACTCTCAGTGTAATATTTCCTGGTAAAACATTTTATAAATAAATAAAAGTCTAAATATCCTAGGTAGATTTATTTCCTTTATCAGAAGAGTTCCACTATTTATGAAGCATAGAAAAGTACATTTTATGAGTTAATTACTACTAATATATTATCTTATTATTCTCTCTTTCAGGAACTTTTATTACATAACAATGCTGAGGGACCCAGTATCACGCTACCTAAGTGAATGGAAGCATGTCCAGAGGGGCGCAACATGGAAAGCCTCTCTCCACGTCTGTGATGGAAGAAGTCCAACACCCGATGAATTGCCTACATGTTATCTTGGGGATGACTGGTCTGGGGTCACATTGCGGAAATTCATGAACTGCGGCTACAATCTGGCTAACAACCGCCAGGTCCGCATGCTTGCAGACCTGAGCCTTGTTGGGTGTTACAACTTGACTTTCATGAATGAAAGTGAAAGAAATGATATTCTTCTTCAGAGTGCCAAGAACAATCTTAAAAACATGGCATTTTATGGTTTGACTGAGTTCCAAAGAAAAACACAGTACCTGTTTGAAAGGACATTTAATCTGAAGTTTATTTCACCGTTCACACAGTTCAATACTACAAGGGCCTCAAATGTGGACATTGATGAATGGTCTCGAGAACGTATAAAGGAGCTTAACTACTTAGACATGCAGTTGTACGAGTATGCTAAGGACCTTTTTTTACAACGTTTCCAGTACACCAGACAACAAGAACATCAGAGGAAGAGGGAAAAGAGGAAGGAAGAACGCCGTCTACTAAGAGAACATAAAGCCTATCAGTGGCACAAGGAAGAAAAAAACACAGATATTACTGCTACTGAAGACTATAACAGTCAGGTGGTACGATGGTGATATGCCCAACTTTTGATGAAAAAAGCAATGGGAAATGAACAGGAATTTGCTATCAGCATTTTTAAAAGCCTTTTCAGCTTGTGGTTTTAAAGAGATAACAATGATATAAATATGGTGATTGCATTACAATGAAGAATTTTGTCTTGCGTTTTCTAAGTATTTCACAAAGGAGGTTATTCATTAAACTGTGATTGAGCTTATCACACTATCACAGTTTAATAAATATCCCCAAATGACAAACTACTTGTTGTCAATGAGGCTGAATTAAAAAAAAAGTGCTTTATGGACATTTCCTAAATGAGCTGCACTTAACAGTCACATCTATTGTTTCGAGGGAGTGGTGTAAAAATATATATTATTTGGACTTTTCAGGGTCAACAATTTTGGGGCATAATCTTTATCATCATACATTAAAACTTCCCATTTTAAAAATGGCAGTACTTTCACACAGAGAGACATGAAACGTGTATGCTTACTTTTATATTTACAAATATATAATGTACAAATATTTGCTTCTCACAATATCTTAAAAATCAGTAATTCTGTAACATGTGCACAGCCCACAATACCTTCAGTAATATGATAATGTGAAATTGGTTAGCTAATATACAGATAGTTTTCCTCTAGTGATTCATTATAGAAAAACTTGAAAGCTTTTGGTTCAGCTGTATTTTAAAGTCCCTTTACCATGCTCTTATTCTCTGTAGCTAGCCTTTTCAGTGTCTAATTTGCAATGTGATAAAAATGACACAATAAAATACAGACTAATGATTAAATAATAGTAGAATACACGACAAATAACATTTAAATTAATAAAATCTATTTGATGTACTTAGTAATTTGGTTATGTTGTGGAGTCCACACTATTTTCCTATGTGGTTTTTCATTATTAAATTAAAAGAAGAGGACTGTGAGCACACCGCATATTGACAATAGCACCAAAGTGACAGAAAGCTGTGAGTTGCAAGTACTGTACATTACTTTCTGCAAACTGGTACTGTTGCCTTCAGTAGTCCTCTATTATACATTGTTACATTGTTCTGCATATGTTCATACTGTATGTCATTAACCACACACTGCAAAATGGCTGTGTCTGTTAAGAATACACAATGTATGTGTCAGTAAAATGTGATCTTGGCCCAGAACGAAAGATCCCTATAATACAAAGTTTTCTAATGAACAAAACACTACATTGTAACCCAAAATAATGCCCAATTGTATTTTTTCTTCAATTGTTGATGCGATATTATTATATAAACGATTTTTGTTTTACTATTATAGTAATCATATTTACAGTTCCACAAAAACAGAAAGTCAACTACGGTAGTGCTAGGTTTAGTGGATGCAATTCTACAGGTTAGTTTGAAAATGTCAGACTAGTATACATTTTTTTAAAAAATGATTTATACTGTATAGTGCTTAAAGTGTATACAGCACTGTGCATAACATTTTTGAGGCAAAGTGAAGACCTGGCATGCAGAGCTTCAATCTATTTTTGTTGTTGTTGCTTGAAGCAGAGGGAGGAAGTTACTAAGCAGCAGTCTTGAGTGAATTGGAAGGCACGGTATGTGGTGGTGTTTCGACATAATCTGGAAGAAGCCGCACCACTGTATTTACTAAGCACATGTACAAAAAAGCTAGAAGGCATCTATTAGCCACACCGCATCTGTAAAACTGCCTGCTTGAAGTACTGTATACACTTATGGAAAAACAAGAATGACTTAAACCTTCATTAACATCATAGAACTAATGGAAATGTATTGTATGTGTAATCATTTATATAAGACTTTGTGAGGATATACATATATATATATATATATATATATATATATATATATATATATATATATATATATATATATATGTATATATATATATATATATGGGTAAATGTTAATTTAAATCTAATAATAAGAAATATTGTACTTTTAGTGCATTATGTATTGTATTTACACACAGTATACAATAAAAGTACACTTTTTAAATTATGTTTTTAAATGTAAATTAGCATTAAAGCATATAAAAAAACTATAAACTACCACAGACTCATATATACATTATTAGGCATACATTTTCATTGGTTTACAGATGCAGCCACCAGTATCCGATCACCTGTCTTGGAAAATCTGGGGCAATCTCCCAATAAACTGCAACATTTCTGTGAGATTTCTGCAGCCAGACTAATGACCCATCGTATTAACACAGTGGGGGGTCCCTGCAGTCCCCTGCAGTCCCATTCAGACTCTCGAAAGAGATGGTGCAGCTCAGTGAGTAAAGACACTGACTGGCACTGAGTTTGAAACTAAGGGAACCTGGTTCAATTCCTGGTGTCAGCTCCTTGTGACCTTGGGCAAGTTACTTTATCTCTCTGTGCCTCAGGCACCAAAAACATAGATTGTAAGCTCCACATGGCAGGGACCTGTGCCTGCAAAATGTCTCTGTAAAGCGCTACGTAAAACTAGCAGCACTGTACAAGAACATGCAAAAAAAATGAATGGGACTGCAGGGACACCTGGGCCATTAATCTGGCAGCAGAATCTCACAAAAATGTTGAGGCATTTACTGAGATGCCTTAGTTTTTACCTGGGCAAGTGACCGGATACTGGTGGCCGGATACATCTGTACATGAATTCTATAGTATTCATGAAGTTTTATAGTAATGGTCTATAGGTCTAGTAGGTCTTCCAGAGTGCCTATTTTAGGAAAGTAGAAAGTGGTACTGAAGACCTGCTCCAGGGATAGCAGCGTGGCTACCGCTGCTTAGGAAATGCCGTCTTGTATTAAAATGACTCGTTTTGATATTAGATGCTGGACCACATCTTCTCTACACCCCATCTGCTGGGTCATGTCTTCCAAAGCCGAACCATGTCAACCAGCCCCTTGCTCAGTGCAGTGAAAAATGTTGTGCGTTCAGGAACTCCAGTTAATAAATCTCTCCCATAGTGACTTGCTTAAGGTTATAAGAAGAGCTGACACTGTCATTCGAACTGGGTTCACCCGCTTTGAGAACATTACCAATCTTCATAAATCATGTTTCTTTCATCCTCATTATAATAAAAGCTAACACATGCATGCCCCTCTCTTCCAATTATGAAAGGAAAAGAGTGCAGTTGAGGATGCAGATATAGCCTGACAAGCCAACCCCAGAAGAGCGCGGAAAAAAAGCAATTGCTGCAGCTGCTGCTTTTTGAACAAAGGGAAACTTTCCCTGCAGCCGTGATTACTACTATAATTTTCTCCAAAATAAATTAATAGAATTAATTGTTGTACAAATTTGCGTAAGAGATTAGGATAGGCTCTTAATACCATAGGAGACCCACAAAGTTATTTATGCATAAACAATGTCTCCTAGGGCCCTCATAAGCATATGGCTAACACAGCGTTAGCCAGTTAACATCGGGATAAAATACCCTGGCGCTAGATGCCAGTATAGCCATGACCTAATGCCAAGTATAGTCATGACCTAATAAATCAGAAATAACCCAGCGTTAACTGTAACGGCCTGCTGTGGATACACGTTGAGGTGTTCTACATCTCATTTTCATATCATTAACACTAACAGCTGGCTGTCGTAGGAGCAAGACAAGTCTTAATACTGTTTTAGTGAGGTTTAAAGATTCCCGTTAGAACTTAAGTCGACAACGGAACTTTCTGGATCTGCCCCTAGGTTTTTCATACATTGACAGCATGGCAGGGTACTTGATTTTTCCTTGTAAAAGGATCAGAGTCAGGGATGGTGCCTAGTACTGTAGTCAGTGTCAGATTAACAAACAGGCTCCACCAGCACCAGGGAATTTCCCCAGAGTGTAGAAGTCACAGTGCTTTGAAGGGGGTACTGGTATCAGACCCAACAGGATCAAAACCCTAAACATCTGCTATTCTGGACAGCAGCACTTGTAGCCCCTTTCCCTGGATTCTTTTAAATACAGACCTTTTCCACTTCCTGGTAGCCAATTCAATGGTCATTGTGCACAAAAAGGAGCACACCTGAGACGCCGAGAAGATATGTGACAGTGACGTTTCCCAGCATCTGGTTTAGTTCAATGTTAAAGCTACTTCCCTGAATAGCAGAGGTTGTGGGTTCTGATCCAGTATGCAGTTTCAGCACAAGAGCCCTTAGACTTGTCAGTATTGGTCTAAGGAGGTATGGGGTGTGACTCATTTATGTATACTTTGCATATCTCCCAGGGTACCTCCGGTGTGCACCTTTTTCAGCACAGAGTTCTCTCCCTATGTTATTTAGAGGGAGGTTTGAGGCGATACAGTATATATATATACAACTTGAGCCTTCTTCCCCTCTCTCATTTCAGGCACTGGAGGGAGCTACAGTAACACCCCCTTCAGGTCATTCCGCTTCAAAAACATGCACAATCTGGGTGGATTAACTGTTAAACCATGCTGTTTGTCATTTTGTATTAACACACTTTAAACAACGCAATTTGTAATACAGAAAACAGATTTGTGGCGAGTTTTGATGTGTGATTTATGACCATGTCAAACCATGCGGTTTTACATGGATAAACTCGCAGCTACTACAACATACCCCTATTTCTTTGGTCTTCTTGACATGACCATTGTTGCCGTGATATGTCACGCACTACAGTAGACATCTTTGCGATGGGAAAGCAGTACTGCTAGAGAGAAGATTCACATGTTTTCCATAGATATACAATTAATTTGGGACTTAAAGGTCAATGCTTCTAAATTAAACTAAACGTCACATTAAGCAGATTATAAACGGATGTTACGTGTAGTATTGAACTATGGCTTATACACAAATATAAAAGAAAGCAATGAGAAATATAAATACATGAATGCTATCATAAAGAAATCAAGAAATTATATATTTCATTATGTACATTTTCAATCGAGGAAGTTACATTTCACACAAAATCAAAATTGCGTAAAACAATAGTTGTACTGAATGTTAATTTATGACTGAATTTATAAATGAAATTAAATCAGCAGCAAAGCGGTGTGCTTTTTTTTGCCATTCTGATTTTGTTACAGTGTACTGTAGGCAAATATAAAGAAACCAATTGCACATAAGTCCCATTATGACCTGCAAGTATTCTATTAAATTCTGTGACAAAGGATATATTTGATCTAAAAGTATTTATCATATACTTTATATCTGTTATAGCGATCACTTTTCTCATTTACTGTACCTCTGTTTCTATTTATTGCCACTACTAGCTTCTTCTAGTTCTAGTACCTTCTGTGATTCATCAAAACAACATTCAGAATGCTTATCATTCATCCTGAGAAGTTCAACAAATGGTTTTTGCAAACGACTAAATCTGTACATTTTATGCTGTTGCTGCAAGATGGAACACATTGAAATGTACAAATGGAGCAGATTAAGGCTCTCTGTTATTAGATTCATGTAAGTCAACAAATATTGTTATTTAATCAGTGTGGAGAATATTTATGCAATGCTCTCGCTGCAAAACTAGGTAAAAAAACAAACAAACCAGATTTATTAAATTAAATAAAGAAATATATTGATTTTAATGGAATTATATAACCTTGCAAAATGTTGTGTTTTTCTTTTTTTCATAATAGAACAGAGTAGATCCCCAAAAAAGGATCAAAAAGATTCCCCAGAAATTTGCACTCAATGCTGTGACTAGTGATGCAGACAACACTGTTCTTCCAGTTCATGTTACTGTAAGACGGTCAAATGACCAATTGGAATCAGAACTAAAGAACAAAATAGTAAAATTATATTACATAATTAGTTAAACACAAGATTAAAAATATATATACACTATTAAAATTCCCCGTAGTGGAGTGGATAATAGAGTAAACGTTGGTGATGGTATATTCACCCCAATGGGTAGAATAACTCTATACTGACATCTAGGGCAATACTAAATAGTTCCTGCTCAGTAATTAATACACAATGAATGGATGGCTATAAACAGGTATCTTAATGTTCTTAGAATATGTTACAGCATAATATAGTATACCTGCAGCTCCCGGCTCTATAACAGGGAAAAGCATGCAACACGTGCACGCGCGTTCGCATAGGCACGCGCGGCCGCATGCAGTATAGAACGGGCCTTAGACCATTGAATCAACAGCGATATATCTATAAGAGATATTGAACAATGAATAGAGTGTTTAGCTACTTATTTTCACTGTTTTGAGCCAGAAGAACTCTGACTCCAACTGTGTTAAATAACATCGCTTCAGATACTAATATTTTTATGATTGTGTATGTTATATTGGTATAGATGGACCTATACTGCCTCTAACAGTGTGCTATAGTGCATTTACAGATTTTAGCACATCCATTATATAGTCTTGTGTCTATTGAGCTAAATTACCACCGTACAGGTACAGGAATCACTCAATACTGTCACGGATAGGCATTTATTGTCTTTCACATTTAGCCATTTGGACTAAGTATTACACAGCTGCTATGATATATTTAGCCAGCAATTTTCACACTATATTATGCTGTAGCATATTCTAAGAACATTAAGATACCTGTTTATAGCCATCCATTCATTGTTTATTAATTACTGAGCAGGAACTATTTAGTATTGCCCTAGATGTCAGTATAGAGTTATTGTACCCATTGGGTGAATATACCATCACCAACGTTTACTCTATTATCCACTCCACTATGGGGAAGTTTAATAGTGTATATATATTTTTAATCTTGTGTTTAAATAACTATGTTACAAAATTGTATTATTTTGTTCTTTTGTTCGGATTCCAATGGGTCATTTGACCGTCATGAACTGGCAGAACACTGTTGTCTGCATCACTAGTCACAGCATTGAGTGCAAATTTGTGGGGAATATTTTTGATTCTTTTTGGGGGATCTACTCTATTCTATTATGAATTATCTCCTATGCACCTGCTTTATTGCCCAGGTAACATTATGAGGACAGTTTGATCTGTGTGTTGTTTTTTCTTTTTTTCACCAGTTGTACCCCAATTTTGCAGCTGGGCTAAACAGCTCCCTAATGTCCAGATTCACAGAGGTTTATTATTGCCTTAACAACGTGTTAACCTAAATAAATGCCTCCTTAAATGCTAGTGTGTATCTTCAAAGCTCACTAACACAGTGCTACATGCTATTTTCACCTGGAAAAGCCATTATGTGAAGTATAACAGCCGTTAGTACTAATGATATGAAAAAGAGGTTTCCTCCTGACAATGCATATCCACAGAGCTCCATTATATCTGTAGCTAACGCTGGGATTTAACCTGACATTAGTTAGATCATACCTCAGGCTGGCGTTACACCAATCCAGATCTGCAAATTATGGTTTGGAGAGAGATACTGTATATGCATTAGCATATATCCCAGTTATCTCAGGGGTATCTTTCCACATATTGTATAAAGATGTGTTTTGTGAGGTACATATATAAGTCACTTGGTACTCTCTCTCTATCCCTCACCCAAAACCCATATTTCAGGGTCTGGATGGGATTAACACCACCTTTAGTTAAGACATACATAGTGCAAGCCATGTTATTTCATGTTAGCGCAACGCAGTGATAACTTAACATACCGTTTAGCCTATGCGAAGGAGATAACTAACGGCCGTGGTTTTTGTATATACTTAGCTTTGTGGATATGCATTAACCTCAGGGAACATTTTGTTCATTAATGATTTGGATAATGGACCGTTATTAGCACTGAGTTAACGGACATCTGTGACCGAGGCCCTAATGTATACCTAATAAACAAGTCAATAAATGTGTAGACATTTGATTTCACCTTTCTGTCTCTCTATCTGATGGCAATTAACAAACACAATCATCATATACATTGAGGACTATGTACATAGTTATTGAAAAGACCAAGCAACTAGACACATAGCAAAAAATATATATATTATTGCTTCTTAGGAGCAGAGGTTAACTTCAGGTCAGACCTGGCAAACACAATTTGGGCTAGTTAGCTCATCTCTATGTACAGTGCAATGTACCGTGTGCTATATTGTAATCGTAAAGCGTTTTGAGTTGTGTTGCAACTTGAGAGAAAAGCTCTACTTGAAATTAAATTATTATTAAAAGTCTGAAAAAAAGTACAGTTCTAGCAAAAGACACCAAGGTTATTACATACTGTAGCAGTATTACTTATTCAATAAGTAGTTTCTCAAACCATAATTTCGTTCCCAAACCATGAGTCCCCTTATAATTTAGCAATCGATAATGGATTAAAGGAATGCAAAAAAAAAATCTCACACACCCTTAATGACAATTAACATTAAAATAAAAGAATAGAGATTGTATTTGATGCTTTTAAAGTAATTTTCTTAGCAAAACTTTTAGGCTCGCAAAAATTTTTTTGTTCTTCTAAATATTATTATTGGTGTACAGACTTCTGCTGCTTATTTTTTCGTTTTTTACATTGTGCTTAAAATTATTATCCTATATTTCAAGTTTCTCTATAAAATGTACTATACAGGATAGGTAGTCTTTGATCTTTTGAACAAATATAAGTAACAGTGACACTTACAATCAATGTTAAATCATTTTTTAAATATTTCTCTTCCCAGGTTTATAAATACCTTTTTTTTATGTGCAATCATATGTAATAAATATTCTGGCTTTTGTGACATTGCAAACTTTATTGAAACTTAATGAAAATAGCTTGTAGAATGAATTATTTTTATTGATGTTAACAATTTAAAGATGATATTATTGTGTTGATTCATTGTGATGTAAGAATGATTTGCCATATTTATTTGTCTGCAGTTTTCTGTAAAACAAAGAGTTGCTGATCAAAGATATAATGAACCTGTACAAAATAAACAGAAGGAACACGTTTTGTTGATCCACACACAAGTAAGAAAAATATGTGTGATTATTTTGGTGTGTCCTAGTACTGTCTATAACAGTGAATTGTCTGACAGCACTTCTATTTGCTGTGTGTGCACATAGGCAAAACAATCAAAGATGCAGTATTTGCATAACAGTTTATTGAATGTGTTCATTTTATGGTATTCTTTACAGCATATACAGTAGATCGGCATGAAGGTCAACCCTAGGAGAAACAGAGTGGCAGATGGGGAGGGGTGGATGGTACTTTCTGAACACCTACAGTACTGTTTGAGTCTAAAGGGAGAGATCAAGCTAAAACTTCAGCAGGGTCTACCGGCCCAGGACAAATGAAAGGAGTAGCCACACCCCCCAACCCAAAGCGCACCTACCATGGAAAAAATAAATTTAGCACGCAGCTTTTACTTAACCCCTTAATACAATAGACACATACTTGTATATAATAACAGTTTACTGAACACAAAGAAAAACCTGGCGCCAAAAGTTCATTGGATAATCCTGTACTCCTCAGGGGATCAGCACACTTGCTTGACAGGCCATATAGGGGAAAAAACACGAACAGACACAGATCATAGTGCAACACTGTAGGGTTAAAACAGGTCTACACTAATACACACACTGCACATATAACATAGAGACTCCTAGTGACTATAAAAACTATTTATTAAATAAAAAGAACTATGCCATAAAATGGTTTGGACAAATGAGAACACCGCTGGTCATCCAGATATGAAAAATCAGAGCCCTACTTACAAGCAGCAAGGCAAATACAGGCAATGCAACAAAGAGTCTTCCGGCTGCTGCTGATGTCTTTGCAGAGATGTGATTCCTGCTGCACCGTGACTCTCGTGCTGACTCTCCCTCAAGTTTACTGAACACAGATAAAAATAGGTATATCACTACAACACATACCAGGTAGACCTTGCAAGGCCGTAACCCCACAGTGCCCTCCAACCACAATGTCCATACCCTGATGGGATTCCCCCAAAGAACCGAAGTGCCTCTGGGCACCCAACCTCTCTGGTGTCCAGAAGAGCCACCCCACCCAATGTGTGCGACAGCGCTGCCCACAGTAAATGAAAGTTTTATTGTTGGTGTACTTGGTGAGGTACCTGTCCAGGTGCTCGAGCCGGGTATGGCCAAAACGTAACAGGGATTCGCTGATCCAGCGACGTCGCCATTAGCGAAGCCTCTGCCTCGGTGTGGGGGTGGTATCCAGCTGGATGATCCCATCATGAAGAGAGTCTCTATCTGTGGGGTGATCTGGTCACAGACCACAGGATTGCCAGTTCGCCGCCGCATCCTGGCTGTTTCCCTCACACTTGGCACTACAAGGGCAGTGTCCCAATCTAATGGACCTGTCCCTGCAGGAGCCACAAACTTACGGGTGAGTTAGGGCCTAGCTGGGGCCCATAGGGGATCTTTGGCCTAGTGCAGGGGTCACTGACACCCTGCACACACAACCTCACCTCCCTGTGTCCCAGCTCCGACTGGCGTGGTCTCACAGCATGCCAAATGTATCAACTGTGTGGAGCAGGGGAATGCTGCAGCCATATTGGCTGTACTGTGCCATGTGGTCCATCACCTCTAGGCATTCTGGGGCATGTAATTTCTCTGCAGACCTGCTCCTGTAAAGGTCACCGCTCTCCCATGCTTTGCGGGCGCATGCTCCTAATGGCCACTGCAACCTAGAACCGGTCTGCGCATTCTTTAAAGATGGCGGCCCCCGTTAGCCGGGTGTGCTGTGGAGCCTCTGGAGCACCGGAGCGATCCCTGCATGCCTGACCGCAACCTCCCTGACTGACAACGGGTCCGCCTTGGTCTTCTGCGGCACCCGCAGCCTTCCCCCCCCCCAGCCGCACTACACTGCTGCAGCGCTCCCTGAGTTAAAGGGGGGGAAGAGGGGCCCAGAGGGGAACCTGGCCACATTAATAAAAAAAAACACGCATATAGGATATTGATTGTACTGCAGCTATAAAAAAAAGTCCATCTAGCCCTACCCTTCATTCTTCCGAACTCCTCCTACCTTTATGACGGGCAGTTCTATATGCAGCTTGTTTTTCTTAAAGTAGGAAAGGCAATTATCAGTTCTTTTTTTTTTAAATTAATATATTTAGACCAAAAATCATTCAATTTTTCAGCATAAATATGCAAACTAAATAAATGATTGACCACATTCAAATATGTAGAGAAGGTAAGTATTGCATGGATCACTGTTTACAGTTTTCTAAATAGATTGCTACAGAAATTAGACTATGTTGCTATGTCCCAGCAAACACTCTCCTTATAAAGCTGATGTTCCCAAGCCATACTATAACTAATAAACTCATAATGTAATATGGGGCTATATATTCCAAGTCCTTCTTCCCAAAAGGGCTAACATACTTAATTAAAAAACAAGCAAGAGGGAAGAATCACTCAACAAGTTCAAATGTTTCTAAATTGGCATAAGACCTCTCAAAAAGCCATATATTATATTAGAGAAATGGAAACAAAAAAAGAAGTTGCTACATCAGGTAAAGTAGTTTATAAAAAACATAAATTGGTTTTTCTTCATTAGATTCCAACAAAGGTCAATTTCCTCTCCTAGGGCCTCATGCAGTAAGGCCCGATAAAATCTTTTCGCCAAGTGTGGCATATAGGTGGGGGATCAGCCTTTTTTTGGCGATTTGCCCTCGCAGTATTCAGTAAGGGCCGAATCCTTCCGATCCCTGCCGAAGCACTGCGAAAGCAAAGCTGCCGATGAGCCTGTGCCGATACAGGCTTGCTCCCGATAAGCCTTCCGATAGGCCTTGTCTGCCGATAGATGTTTGCAGCAGAGAGAGACAAGCCGCTCTCTCAGCGCAAACATCGGCAACAAATAAAGTATTTTTAAACAACTTTTATTCACAGTGTACATGTGCAGCGGGTCTCCGGAGTTGAACCGCATTGGTTTCAGGTCGGGGGACCCCCTGCTCCCCGAGATACAGGCCCCTTTATGAGGTGCCGGTATCCCTCTTCATTTAAAGGTCTCGATCACGTGACCGCGGCATGTAAACAAAGCAGAGTGATACCGGCACCCCATAAAGGGGCCTGTATCTCGGGAAGCAGGGGGTCCCCGGACCTAAAACAAAAATGCTTCAGCTCCGGAGACCCTCTGCACATCTACACTATAAGTAAAACACACACATCAATAAAGACTCGTTCCTTACCTTACAGGGTATCTGCTACGGTAGCGAAGCAGCATTAATATTTATTTAATAATACTGTACAGTGAGCAGGGGGTCCCCCGAGCTGAACCGCATCACTTTGTGGACCAGGGACCCCCTGCTTCCCGAGTTACAGGCCCCGGAATGTGTCATCGACTGGCAGTGTCGCCGCCATCTTTATAGCGTCCCATTCGCGACGTGCCCGCTATAAATATGGCGACGACACTGTAACCGATGCCCCAAACCGGGGCCTGTAATTCGGGAAGCAGGGGGTCTCTGAGACACAAATTAATGCGGTTCAGCTCAGGGGGCCCCCTGCTTCCGCACAATATTATTAAAAATACATAAATGGTGCTTCATTACCATAGCGGATAGCCGCTAAGGCAATGAAGGGGTTAAGGCAGAATAGCATGTTTATTGGGGACATTTGCCCCCAATAAACATTGCAATACACAACATACACCCCCTGTGTATGTAAAATACATAAACAACAATAAATACATTAAATACATATAGTACTCACCACCCATGTCCGGCTGCCACGATGAAGGCCATCCTCATCTTCATCCTGCCCATGCTCCATCCGCTTCTGCAAAACAGACACAAGAATTAAAACATCCAATGTAATGTCCCCTAACCCCTTAATCACCATAGCGGTTATTAACCGCTACAGTCATTAAGGGGTTAACCCACCATCACCCACATACCCTCCCCCACTAACCCCCCCAACCACCCTCACCCACTACCCACAGGGGAGTCCTACCAAATACCCTTGGGGCCAATACCCCCTCCCCCAGCACATACAGTACAATAATGTGCCAAATAACTATTATCCACATAGGGATAATACATTATTTTGCCATTATTAAACATTATTAAACACATTAAATACCTTAATAAAATAAAGAAAATTCTACTAACCTCATCAATAAGAAGGCTCCGTCGCCAGCACCATCCTGTAAATAGGCAATACATCCCAATTACATTAACATACCAATGAACCCCTTAATCACCTTATCGGGTACTAACCTCAAAGGTAATTAAGGGGTGAAGCCATCCTGCAATGGCAACACCACTTATGCATAAAATCCTCAATGAATTAAAAAGCAATTTCCTAACCAAATCTCATTTAATCATTCAATCTGAAGGCTCAAATGGCACTTAAAACATTGCTTTTAAAGTGTATACATGTTGCATAACATGTAAACTACATGCACACGCTGCAAATCAATGTTAACAATACAGTAATCCAACTCAAATAGCCTGACATCACAAGAACTATATTATGTAAGCAAATAAAGTCAACATCAATGAATAAACACACATGAATAACATCCCTAAACAATTAAAATACCATCCATACCAATTACACAATTAACTGTAGCTATCGTAATAGAGAACAACTTGAAAATATACAAAAAAGGACGCCAACAATTACAATATACTATAGCAAGCCTCTCCATAACCTACAGTACAGCATACAGCCCAAAACATCTCTCTAATAATAAAATACATTTAACACACATCTATGCATAGCAGCATAGGCACAATCATTTACAGTACAGAAAATCAAGCTTTAACAACACTATCATTTCTTACCCTGTATGTATATATCTCTCCAGACATACATACATACATACAAACAGTGGCAAGAAATGATATGCATAAAAAAAATCAAGACATGAAAAAGCAAAAAAAAACACAGTTACATTAAAAACATTTCTTTATTTAACTTACCATTACTTGCCCCCACCGACTCCCGTTGATCAGCTTACTCACGAACCAATCCACGAACAGGAACCCATAAAATAAAAAACCATACTGTAAAATAATAAACATTAAAATAATAAAACACGATAATCCAGGGGTCTTCTAGTTGTAATCCATCTTCATCTGTATTCTTCTACCTTCTTCCGGGGTCTTCTTGCCGTCCGGTACCACGCCCTGGTCTTCTTTCTTCAGAGGAGGTCCTTCCTCCTCGGCGTCTGGCTTCAAAATGAGACGACATAGGCTTTTAAAGGCCTATGACGTCACATTTTCATCATATGGTTCCCACAGCCCTGATTTGGCCGTGAAAACCATGTGTTTTGGCCGATGTAAAAAAAAATGATGACGTCACTTAAAGGCAATGACAGCACAGCCAATCAGAGTGGCTTTGCTGCAATTGCCTTTAAGATGACGTCATGAAAAGACACATGGCCGGACTCACATGGTACGGCAGCCAATCAGAGCGTGGGAAGTCTATCCCTACTCTGATTGGTTCAAGTACCATGTGACAGAGGCTTGGGGGAGAAAGAATGTGACGTCATTGAAAGCCTCTGTCAGCTGTCTCCCGATAAGTTCTTATCGGGAGGAAAAGTTGCCGATAATTCCCACTTATCGGCACTTACTGAATCTGGAAGGAAAAAAATGGCTATAAAATGCCGAAAAAGCCTTATCGGGGCTTACTGCATGAGGCCCCTAGTCCCTACAAGTGTGGGTCAAGACGAAGAACCAGGAGGGTCCAAAATGTTGCCGGTAGCTCTGTTGTCCTTGCAGCACTATCCATCATCGCAAACAAGCATTGTGGTAGTTAGCTCTCTCAAGCCTGCCTCAAGTAAGCTCTCTCAACCCTGAGGCCTGAACCTCAGAATACGCACTGTGCAGAGTATAATATCGAAACAGCATATTGGTGAGGCATTCTAATTTTTTTAATGACTTCTTTTTACAGCGTTGTTGGGACTTGGACAGCCCAATGGGCTCTGTTGGAATTTTAAAAAAAAGCAGCAGCCTTCTTCGCACTCTCTCGTACATTCAATATAACTGTTTTGTATGTTGCCGGTCTGGGGAATGTGCAGGACCTCCACCCTACTGCACATGAGGATACAATATATATAAAACATTTCTCTGCCGCACAATCAATTAAAGATTCTCAAACCTTCAGTATCTGTGTTGCATATTTATTGCAAGAGACTCCAATTGCACAACGGTTTAACCCCTGCATAAGGTGGACACAGATTTTAGGACATCCATCTGGAAAAATAGTGATTCTTCTTTTACCCATGGTACACCTCTACCAGCCAATCCCAATCACCTATTTGGGCACCACAATTATGTCACACCTGGTGTCACATCTACATAATTCAATGACATTTTATACATCAATATACATAATCTTGTCATTATCAACCCACCAAAGTGTACAGTATATAAACATGGACACATTTATAAAAAAAAACAATATAATGCCCATGTATCTTCCATTCTTATATATTTAGCAGGGACAAAGCCCAGTTTTAACTGTTTTATATATTTTACTACTGCTCTTAATAATTATCAATGCCCTTAAAGAGTCATGATCTTGTTAAATCATAATGGCACCATTATCTTCTTTATGACTTGATATTCTAATAAATCTACACAGCAATCTTCATTTACACCGGGGCAGTCATAAAATTACAGTATGTGAACTTACTGTACTGTGAACCAATTATTATTATTCTAAACATTACTCATAAAACATTATGGGACTTATTCTAATACCTCTGAAGTTATCATTGCTAAATTGCATGGTTTGGCATGTTCACAGAAAGAGGAATGAAATGTGAGAAAAAATTATATTCTCCATTGCAAATCACTTCTTCTAAACTTCTTCTAAAAAAAAAGTGACAGACCACATGGTTTAACAGCCACTGTGCCACGTTTGTTCTTGCTTTAGAAGTGGAATGACAAGAGGTGGTGCTAACTCTATTCCCAGTCTGATTTATGGGTTTTGCTCTCTCAGCCAAACCCATATTTCAGCCTCTGGCTGTAACTTGCAATACCAATCTCGACACCTTTTAGATTGTTTTTTTTTTTAAAAAAGCGAGTTTTTAGAAGTAGTTTGCATAATGGGGCTAAAAGAATACCAGTTGTGGGCTACAAATGCAAGTTTGAGGCCTTTTTGACAAGCCGGTCGATTGTCAGAGTAAGAGTGAAATCGCTTCTAAAAAAGCTGATCATATATTTATAACATTTCAATAGCCAGGATGCACTACCTTATATTATTCAAAGTTTCTTTTTAAAAATCAATTGGTATCAATATCTTATTTGTTCCACAGTTCTGAGATATATCATTTGGGATCAGTGTGTTAGGGCAATGTACCTGTTCCAAGAAGAAAACATTTATTTGGGAGAAATTATGTTTTAGATCTTCTAAATATCTTGCCACTGGACACTCATGTTTTTTCAATCTAATAACCGCCTTGTTTTGGAAAAGATGCTATTTTATTGGCCTAGAGGTTTGACCTACATATAATGGGCCACAAGCACATTTTAGAGCAAAAACAACCCATGTTTATCACAGGTATAAAAAAATCTCAAAACGTAATCACTTTTTGTCAGGGATGTCCCTGGCAGGGATATAACTCTGGTGGCTTTCTGTGAGTATTCGCTCTACAGCCAAGGTGGCTGTCAACAGCAAGTGACCTTACACCCTCACTGAAGCAACCATGGCCATCTTGCTTCCTGGCAATTCCTGCCCTCACTGCCAAACCAGGAAGTAGCCTATCTCGAACATCGATTGTCAACACCTGCTCCAGGGCTTTAAATAGCAGCCAGTTGCTCTCAGTCAGTGCCCATGCAAAGTATTATTATACTGGGTGTGCTGCCTTGTCCTGTGATTTCCCCTGTCATTGCTTTTGATCATTTTGTGACCGCAAAACTATGACCTGACTATTCCTGCCTTGAACTCTACCTGCCTTGACACTGGAACTAGACTTTACCACTCTTGCCTGCTTCTTGCCTCAAACCGGAACTGAATATCACTCACTGTGAATCTCTAATCTGGTCGGTGTATCACCTCCTATCTCTGCCCCTTGGGTTTGTATTCTAACTTGCACAGAGAAACGTTACACTTTCGTACCCAGCAGAGATTTCTGCCAGTCTGCCATTAGTGCTACTGTTGCCTTCTGTTGAATTTTGCATAGAACTCTCTGAAGATACTAATTGCTTAATCACCTGCACCTTCTCCCCATGGCACTTTTCCATTTCCTGGGTGAATAAAGGATTCTCTTCTGATGATACTGCTACAGCATTTTAAACATAGAAACTTGTCCTTTCTTATAGATACAGTCTGTCCAGTTTTTCTTTGCTCCAAATCAGCTCTAACTATCTTATCTCCTAGATGTATTCCTCTCTCTTATAAGAATGCAAGGGTAATTACATAATTACATGAGGTTAAAAAAAGTAATACTGGATGTAAAGTCAAGTTCAATCTATGCTAAATGTAGACGACAGATACTTATCCCATAATGGTTCTTTAAAAAAAATGGGAGATGGCCTCATCTTTCATCAATATCTGCCAATGAGCCTCAACTATATTTTTAATATTCTTAAATTAATTAGTAAGTGTTGATACAAAAATTATTCTGAATATTTCAGCTTTTTCTGTTTGCTGGCCAAGTAAACTCTCTCTAGAAAGACCTAAAGCCTTCTTACATAGTATCTCTAGATTATATCTATCATTCTTTTCCAGAAATGTATTTGTAATTTTTTGGAGCATTATTCAAATATAGGTAATCTATCTCTACAAGATAGCAATCTGCTCGAAGAAAATTTGTATCTGTTGGCTTTGGATATGCATCATTCATCAGTGAATGACTCAGTTTGTTATATTAAAATCAGGAAAATGTAACATGTCATAATTCCACTCCAATGTAAATGTAAATAGGGCATGGTGTACCACCGTGCTAATCAATTCATTTAAGGGCATTTTTTTGTTCAATTGAAATGTAATGTATTTTATTTGTTGCTTTATTTTTTATTTTTTGCTTACCCCCTCATTGCCATAGTGGGAAACCATACTAATAGGGCATGGTGTACCCCTGTGCCAATCAATTGGTTTATGGGCATTTTTTTTTCTTCAATTGAAATGTAATATATTTTATATTTTGCATGTTTTTTATTTGTAGCTTGCCCTTTCATTGCCACAGTGGCAAACCATGGCCAAAGGGCCTATTGTAACACTGTGCAAATCAATGTGTAGAGAAGGTGGGGTAGTTGTCCTGAGGAGGGTGGTTAGGCCACCTGGGTGGCTAGTGGGAGGGGGGTTAACCCTTAATTACCACTCTGGTTAATAACCACTAAAGTAATTAAGGGGTTAGTGGCCAGTAGGTTGTTTTTTTTTACTGTCAGTGCCCATTTAAGAAGAAGATGAGGGGCCCTTCATCCTGGCAGGGGTAAGTATACCTTAAATTTACTATATGCTAGCTGATTCATGTTTTGGTTATATTTTATTTTTTAATGGGTAAATGAGCTATTATCCAGATCTGTATAATAGTGTTTTGCCCATTACTATACTGTATGTGTTGGGGGGGAGGGGGGGAGGGGGGAGAGGGGGAGGTCGTATCAGTCTTTGCATTGTAATGCTTATTGGGGTACAGGGGGGGATGAAGGTGGTGGTTGCCCCTCTACTTCCCAAAAAACAGGTGCTCTGGCTTAACCCCTTCATTACCGCTAAGGTAATGAAGCTGCTTTTATTTTATTTTGATAACATATTATTGTAGCAGAGGGTCTCCGGAGATAAACCGCATTCATTTCAGGTCCAGGGACCCCTTCTTCCTGCGATACAGGCCCCGTTATGGGGTGCTGGTATCCCCCTGCTTTGTTTAAATATCCCGATCACGTTGACCATGATGCGGGAGAATTTAAACATGTCTGGGATACCGGCACCCCATACCGCAGCCTGTAGCTCAAGAAGCAGAGGGTTCCCTGACCTGAAATTAATGCGGTTCAGCTCCGGAGACCCCTGCTACAATAATACGTTATTAAAATTAAAGAAAAACCCTGCGATCGCCTGTTAGAGACGCGCAGGAACAGTGACTGATTCAGTCTATTCTTACTGCGTTTCTCTTACAGACAGGAGCAGCCCGGTAGGATTCATACAGCCCGAGTCCAATTCAAACGCAGGGATCCCGCTGTGTTAATCTGATGGGCTATTAAGTCTGCTATGGACTGGGCTGCGGCGTGTTGCAGAAAGCTCTAGAATTTATTCCAAAAGCTGGTGCCATAAAGAAAGACTGCATCTGTAGCTTTCAATGAGATTCATTTTCTTTAAGGAAACTGGCTGTGATTTTTGCAATGATTTGGCTCCACTTTTGCTCCGGGGAAACTTTAGTAATTAAACCCAGTAGGTTTTTGCTGTTCTGGGGGATTAGTGAGCCTTAAACCTTTCTCACTGACTGCCCCACACCTCTGGAATGCCTTTCCCCTCAATACCCGACGAAGACCCATTCCAAAACACACCTGCTTAAGGATGCCTATATGAGTAGCTCAATGGCTGATAATTTATACCTCACATAAACCTTGCCCCCCTGCAGACACATTTACCAGAACGCCCTCCTACTGTCTCTGTACGTTCTTCCTACCTACCAATTAGATTGTTAGCTCTTCGGAACAGGGACACCTTTTCCTAAATGTTACTTTTATGTCTGAAGCACTTCTCACCTTTATGTTATTTATATTATTTGTTATTTATGATTGTCATGTATATTACTGCTGGGAAGCGCTATGTACATTAATGGTGCTATATAAATAAAGACATACATACATCTCTACACAATGCAGCTTTCCAGCATTAGACACAAAAAATATCCAAAGCACATATCAAGACACATTCGTACACTGCAATGGGCCGCAATATATCTTCCAGCACTTGAAAACATCTGATGGCATCACTTAGTAAACATGGGCCATATTTTTGGCTGAAATTAAGCCTGGAAAAGCCTATGCACAAAGCCGAGAATGCTGTATCAGGAGTCCCTTCCCTCTACTATTTATTTTCTGTAGGAAAGTTTTCCATTTTATTAATTGTCAGACAGAAAATACACATAAATATTTACATTACTTAGAAAATAGAATGTAAGCCAAGAAAAGTCATGACCATTTATAAGTATGAGCACAGTTTTCACCTGGCTTGCTGCCAGCCATCCCAATATGGCCTGCACTGTGAATACATAACTGGAACTTACTGTATTAAATCTGTATGATTGCATATAGTAAAATAATGTTTTTCAACTATTATATTTTATTATATTATGTATAACTAATAATTACTAAAATCTCTAGTGCTTCAAAATGTTCAGGTCACCAAAGGCACAAAAAATATGGTAGTACAATTTGTTTTTTTTGTTTTTTTCAAAAAACTATGAAAAAAAGTAAAGGGCCATGATAATATGCAGCTCCACTGAACTAGAACAAATATGTTTATTCTTCTTTAACATACTCACACCTCAAGAAATAATTCATTGTGAAATGCTCTTTTTCTATTTTGGAGAGATATTGGTATAAAATAAATATATTTTTTATAACTGCTTTTGTACATTTTCTAAAATGAGTTTTTTTAATGATCAACTTCCCTGACACCAGACACCAACAAAACAATCTCTTCCTGCCACAATTTGTATGGCTACATTTCTCTTCTAGCTACAGTAATCGCTTGCTTACCAAATTAATGTAATTAATTAATTCATTAATAATTTCTCACATTTAGGTGCTGATTTACTAAATTAATAATACAATTTTGTGAATAAGGTTACCTGATTAGCTTTCTTAATAAAATGTAACCATACTTAGAGAAAATATTGTGCTACTATTGTTTCTTTGGAAACTAAATACAAAATAATTTTCTAACCTCTAAATGGGGGAGTGTTTGTCAATCAAGTATTTCCTCTACTCTTATTATTTGTTTTTATTTATAATTTTTATTTATGTAACACAGTCCCCCCTCCCCCCCCCCCCCCCCACCCCAACACCGCCTCTGGGAGATACACAGCCTTACTATGTTAGTGTGGTGCTGAGGCATACCTGCTGGTTCAGGAGAGCTGAGTAGCCATGATGGTAAGGGGCAACAGGACAGACTTTTGGGGTTCTGTCGTTCTATATCCTCAGTGCTTCAGCGCCTCCAGTTGTGATGGGCTCCTGGGATGCAGGACGTCAGCTCCCACCACAACACTCCTTACCCCTCCTGCCCAGGAACTGACACCCAGGCAGAGGTATAGTGAACAGATATATTTATTGGTCATACTGCAGCAGTTCTTCACTCAGCATAGATGTTGATGTCCAAAGTTCCAGGACTTCTGGATGGTGCTTACCCCGATAGTATGGGGCCTTGAGTCTCATCCACACCATGGAAGAGTCTGACAGCCCATGCTCTCTCCTTCGCAGGCCGAGCAAGACTAAACTAACTTTGCAACACCCACTGGTTAGGTTCAGGAAGGGGCGGGCTCATGGACTGGACCCATCACTGATAGGCTTACACAAGCCATGAGTCACCACCTTACTTCCATCACTTACAAGTTGGGGCAGAAAGGGGGTCAATGGCCCATAGATTAACCCATGAAGGCCCTGAACTTACTAGGGACTTACATCACAGATACACTGTGGGGGAAAGAGAGGTATTATGGGACATATCATGTTACATTTATAAAAATGTTTACCCAGGAAGTAATACATTGAGAGTTACCCCTCATTTTCAAGTATGTCCTGGGCACAGAGCTTTGAGGTCATTACATGGTTACATTAAATGAACAGAGGTCCAGGTACCAGCAGGGGTCACAACGAAGGCCAGGCACAGCAACAGGCAATACTCAGAATGCAGCAAGCACGGTACATAAACAATAGTTTATGCTTAGCAACAAGCAGAGGGCTGACTGGGTATAAAAAGGAACAAGAACCAATAGGAAGGCAGCAGGATCAGTGACGTCACACGTAAGCTGAGAGGCGATGGGAGGAAGCTAACTGGGCATCAGGTGAGTGACAGCTGATTTCAGTCCTGACATTACCTGGACGTAGGGCGTGCATGCACAGGGGGAGCGCAACTTGAGGCGACTGCATCGCAAACGGGGTTGTTTGCCGTGGTGACATCACTCAAGGGAGGTTGCGGAATCTGCCTATTACTGCAGCGTGTGCGCGCAGACAGGGGTCTGCGCGCTTCCCTGGTGTTGGTGCGTGACGTGTCCAGGGGGCGAGGTTTAGCCGTGATCCTGACACCCATAGCCTGAACCGAGGACCAATATTTTAATGTATTAGTAGGGATACCATCTATGAGAGATGTTGCAAGTCTGGCTTGTCAAGGAGGCTACTTTTTATTTTTCAATTCATAATATTGCAGAAAGCTTATTTTTACAAAAAGATTGCTTTTAATATGTATTTCAATTAATTATTCCAATATTTTCTGACTCATCTAGACATTAAACCTTTTGCGGGAGCTCAGATAATATATCAGAGATACATTTGCTTTTGGTTTTTAATATTTATATTGAATATATAAATATTTTTATGATACTGAGATGTAAAGCGCCAGTAAAATTCTTATTGCTATATTGCATTTCAGGCAGGTTTATTACTTTACATTTTCTTTGTGTTTTGAAAAATCATATATTGGTGAAAAATCCAAATATTTAATTTAATAAGGTAAATACCTTGTGCGTTCTATTTTTAAAACTATGTTATTATTCAGAAAGCCATAATATCTGTTGCCAAACTAAATTAAACATATCACCTCAGAATAAAAACTGGGAAAGTGACTCAATAGAGAAAAATACAGTAGTTATTTAGCAGAATTGACAATTCTGAAAAAATATGTTCCACCAAACACACACATATATATATATATATATATATATGTATATATATATTAGAGAAAAGAAAAGAGAAAAAGCGCCCGATCCTTGTGTAAAATCAGATTGACATTTTAATAAACCATGGACAAGACAATTGCACACTTACAATTAGTCTGATTAAAATAAGCATTTTATGGGACATGCCCATGCACCAAACGAAGACTTCACAGTCACCTCCGCTCTGTAATCTCACGATCAGTTTAGGGACCCAGCAATTGAGAACGCCGTTTTCTCCAAGGCGGAAGAAACGCGTAGGGACGGTTTGCATTGAAACTACGGTGGCTGACCTGCCTTCGGCACCAGAGAGAGACCAAGGAAATACAAGGAAAGTCCTTCCGGTATCCAGCACCACATGTGTGGGAGTAATGGCGGACGCACGCTGCTGAGAAGCTCCTGACGGATGTCTGTTATATATACACCTTGGAGAAAACGGCGTTCTCAATTGCTGGGTCCCTAAACTGATCGTGAGATTACAGAGCGGAGGTGACTGTGAAGTCTTCGTTTGGTGCATGGGCAGGTCCCATAAAATGCTTATTTTAATCAGACTAATTGTAAGTGTGTAATTGTCTTGTCCATGGTTTATTAAAATGTCAATCTGATTTTACACAAGGATCGGGCGCTTTTTCTCTTTTCTTTTTTCTAATAGGTACTATGGGAACTTGGTGAACCCAAGAAGAAGCAGCCTGGACCTTTGTTGTATTTACTCATGGACTTTATTTGGACTTAAGTATCAATTTTTATAGTTCTAATTTTTGTATTTTTATGCTATTTTTTATGTTCAACAGATTATTTTTATCTGCATATATTTTTGCACATTTTTTCCATCATTTTTTGTTTGATTTATGTTGTTTTTTATATATATTAATAATCAATTAGTAATAGACAAGCACTAGTTGGTTCATGCAAACATCATAATCACTATTGATATTTGGTGCAACATTTTGGCACACGTCACCGGAGTGGCAGCAATTTGGGTGTACTGAAAAAGGGGCGCTGTCTTTATAACTGTTCATATATATATATATATATATATATATATATATATATATATAAAAACACAAAAAAAACAGGCGCACTCATAGCGTAAAAAAGTATAACAATGAGTTTATGGAATGAAGGATTTAAAAATACACACTCACAAACATAGCCGAATATATAGCATTTTGAGTAAAAACTCAGCCCGTCAGACGCAGGAACCCGGTATGCAGGATTTCGTAGTAGTGTCCCTGGTAAGTCCTGCTGCGGTAGCCCCTCTGTGTCCTTGCAGGGACCGAAATCCACGAGGGACGCTGCCTTTCCCTTGCTCCGGCGTCACAGAGTGAGTTCTCTTGATCCAAATCTCGCGAGAACTCGGTGACGTCAGTAGGTTTCAACCGGAGTAGATTTGCAATGAAAAACGGGCTGGACGGCTGGGCGGCTAAGTAAAATGCTATCAGCACAGCAAAGATACGCTGTAGCTCATGAGTGGAGTACAATAAACATAAAAACTGGACAGTAATCAACACTGCACTCTCTACGCGTTTCGTCTCGAAAGAGACTTCATCAGGAGTAAAAAGCATAGGTAATGGACGCAGTAATATACCACATTAGACCAATCGGGGCATAGAAGACAATTAACCACTAATAGGATACATGTGGTCCGTACAGGGTTGAAATTAACCCATTTGTATACTGGAACATATTATAAAATAAGCTAATTACATAAAACTAATACAATTATACAAAATGAGCAAGCATATCAATGCATGCAATAACATACACTTTAACAAATTAAATAAAAAGTGAAATGCATTTAAGCATTGAATATGTAGATGTATCACAAAAGTTTTAGTACAATATCATTGGCAGATGACTTATAAATTAAAAGAGTATCATTGGCTGATAACTTATGACCTAATGTACAGGAAAGGTGAATTACACTAGATGTATAAGGAGACAATTCTGGTACTAAAGAGTTTCAGAGTGATCAAGGTGCACAAAAAGGCAAAAAAAAAAACAAAAAAAAAAAAAAAATGAGGAGGGAAGGGGGAAAATGGGGGGAGGGAAGGGGGAAAAGGGATGGGGAGGAGGAGAGGGGGGGAGAAAAAGGGGGAGGAGGGGGAGGAGGAATGATGGACAAGGGCGGGGGAGGAGAGGGGTGTGTGAGGGGAAAGGAAGGGATGGAAGGGGAGAGAAAAATAAAAATAAAAATAAAAGTAAAAATGGATAATGAACGAAGAAGGATACTGGACCAATGGTGGTCGCACAAGCAAGGTCAATGGTACCCATATATATTGAGGTACGGATGTAAATAAACATGTTAAACCAATGTAAAAAGTGAACATAAAGATGTATATACATGTGTATACTGAGCCAATGTGGTGATGTAGGTGCCCACACGGAGGGAACGAAAAAAATCGCTCAACCCAGACCTCCCTGGGAGCCACACATCCCACAATGGTCATAAATAGGCAATTACACTACTGTACTGATGTCTATATTGTATTTGAGACCCCCTGGAGTCAATGTACCAAGTACATATATCCAATAGGTCTCCCTGACACACAATATTTTGAACCTGTCACCCTCCGAAAGGGAAGGTGAGATGGCCTCGATACCAAAGATGGACAGAGAGCAGGGATCCTTATTATGTACACTATCAAAGTGTCTTGAAAGGCAGTGTGACCATGCTTGACATTTCTGCGGTGCTCAAGAAATCTAGTGCTAATCGTCCTTGACGTGCGGCCCACATATTGTAGGCCGCAACGGCAGGAGATGAGATATACAATGTAGGTACTAAGACAGTTAATGTGATGTTTGATTTAATGTACTGAGCAATTAGAAAAGGATTTAAAAGTATTGATTTTACTTATGTGCCCACAAGTAATGCATCTAGTTCTACCACAGGAAAAATTTCCCTTTTTTAGAATCTTAGTAGATGTGGTAGATGGTTCATTGGTAATGGGCTTGAGTCCACTTGGGGCAATCATGGTCTTCAGGCACCTTGCCCTTTTAAAGACAATATGGGCTCGTATAGGCACCCTAGGCCCTAGAATGGTATCATTCTGAATAATGCTCCAATGTCTATTGATAATATGTTTGACCTGATAGGCCAGTTTATTGTACTTAGTAATAAACTTAGGAAATGAATACAAAGAATTCCCGCTAACTCTGTCCACTGCTGGATCAAGGCCAGCATGGTCAGATCTGGTCCTGGACCTCTTAAGTAAAGCACTCCTGTCTGTACCTTTAGCGTCATCAAATGCCCTCTGCACCACCGTTCCATCGTAACCCTTTTGGAGACACTTGTTCATTAAAGTCTCTCCTTGGTCACAGAAATCTGAGTCTAAGGAACAATTCCTACGGATTCTGAAGAATTGGCTTCTAGGGATGTTATTTAGCCACTTTTTATAGTGGTTGCTACTGTATTGCGGGTACCCATTGGTAGAGACAGGTTTGAAGTGTGTTTTGCTATGTATCTTCATGTCCGACCTATCAATGAACAGTTCAAGATCAAGAAATACCACCGTATCTGGATGTATGGTGTAGGTGAATTTAAGCCCCATAGTGTTCTCATTAAATGAATCCAGTATATCCCTCAGCTGGCCCCTATCACCATCCCAAATAATAATAATGTCATCTATGAAACGACCATAGAATCCCAGACCCGCCACCAGCCGCGCATTTCCCCAAACATGAAGGCTCTCCCACAACCCCATGAAGAGGTATATATATATATAATACTACATTTATAATACTAAATCTTGAATTTATTTGGTGGAGTAATCTGCAGAGTTCTATTTTTCTAACTCTTCTTTGATAAAAACGAATTGATGAAGACCATATCTAAATGTTAAATCTAGTTTTGTGCTGTAGCCTTAATAAAAGATGCATGTCCTGGGCTCTCTTTATTTGTATCTATATTTATTTATTTTCTGTAGCAAGCTGCTAATTTGAACATGATTACCATTTGCAATGTTTATACATTTTATACTTTTATATCTGAGGCACTTGACCTTCCCAGTTTCAAGGCATTATTATTTTTTCTTTAAACCTGTCCTCGCTGGTGCTTATTTTGTAGACTGATGTCGAGGACCCACTTCCATCTTCCTTTCTCTACCAGCCACTCCATTTTTCCAACTGAATTCCAAGATTTTTTTTATTACAGTATTCTGAGAACATGGAAGTTCACTAAATCAGGTATTTGTCAACTAGTTAATAGCAACTTAACTGTCAAACCACTTTACTATAATCCAACCGGCTACCATCAATTTCTTATCATACTGAAACTCAATTGGTTACATTAGTTTCAAATGTTTTGCATCTCTGTCACAATCTAATTGGAGAGCATCACTGTAAAATCCTAAATGGATACCATCAATTCAACTGCCTAACAGAGTACTGTAGTATCTGCAAGCAACCAAAATGACTACTATCCCAACCCTGGCCTTACTGGCTAGTATGCCTGCCTCAACCAAACCCAACCAAATACAATCAATACCACAACTGACCACAATACACAATTTTACAGACTCAAGTGCAACAGCCACAGCTGATTAGTGTGAGTACTATAAGCTAGCTGTGCCACTAGTCGACTGGCTATAACCATTGCCAATGTTTAGATTCTGAGTCTCCCTTATAGACATTTAGTTGTGCCTCCGTTGGGTGAGATATATCCCTCTGTTATGTGGGAGGTGACGAATTATTTGCTCAGTCTATTCACATTAACCTTTTATGTACATTTATACACGTTGCTTGTTTATATACCGTATACAATGCTTAACACTATTAGTGCCCCATTGAAAGTTCTTTATATTCTTACTTAAACGTATGTACATTCTGGTTGAATCATATTTTGCAACATTTTGATCGGGATTTAGGGGCACTTTTTGTATAGTGTATACATTATTACTCACTTGTATCAGTATTTTGCATGTTCACTTCCGGCACATGAAGGGACGAAAGCTCCGGTGTGGATTCAAGTGTTTCCAGAGAGAGCGGAGGTGACCGAGTACCCAGAGGAATCGCGAGCCCCAGGGATATCCGTCAACCACTACCTATGAGTGCCCACATCGACCGTATGAAGTGTAAGCCTTGAATCATGTTTTGATAATATAATTGTTTTACCTCTACACTATATGGTCTCTCTTTTTTCTCCTTTGGAGGTTGTGATTGGTGGCTGCTGTTTACACATAGGGCTCATCCACCCCTTAAGTTGGATGACTGTCTAATTTGATTACTTAAAATGTGAGTAGTCATTTTGGATGAATTTTCACTTTTTTCACTGTTTAAACATTTTTGCACTATGATATGTTTTTCTATTTTATGACTTCGAGACGAACTCCCCTGACGCTTTGAAAATTATCCACGAGAAGACAAGTGAAACAGTCTTTTTTCAAGGGTTGTAGTTTATTTTGAGGTTTTTTTTCACCCTATATATGCACTTTAAATAGGCACGTGCACTATAACTGTTTTTTTGCATTGTCACTGATTGTATTAATCACAATATCACTGTTACAATAGTGGTCATTATTATTATACTGTAGGTTTTTTTTGAGCGCTATTGTTATTGTTTTCCTCGAACCTATGTGTCAGCAAGATAGGGGTTCCACGAGATTTTTCAAAATACTTCAAGGGTTCCTCCTAACAGAAAAGGTTGGGAATCACTGCTCTAAAGAGTCTATCACACCTTATTGAATAAGTCCTATTTTATCTTTGTTGACATCCACAGATATTGTGATTTCAACAGTAGCACACCACATACTGTACAGTACCTATTATCATGCCTGTTTATAGAGATGGATCATGATAGATAGCTATATTCATGTGGTGTCACAATTCTTTAAACTCCCATTTGAGATGGAGAATGGTTGTTTTTCTGACCCCTGAAAATATTACATAGATTAGTTCACTTAAAAGGATAACTAGGACAATCCAATTTACCTCTGTATGCACAGTACACATGTCAGACCCAAGATATTAAATAGTGATATGTTTTACTAGCTTTGGAAGTACACGTGATACTGTACATCATACTTACCCGACATGTGAAAACTCTTTTTAGGGAGGTGTGGTAGAAACATGTAGAAGATCTTTATCTTCCATTGAATAGCATTGGGCTGAGAGAATTTTGTTTTTAGAAAGAAAGTAGTTACAGGTTAAAAAGGGATTTTGTAAATTTGCTTTAGTAAGAACACCTGAAGAATTTAGATGCCAGTCGACAAAGACTGGATGATTATGATCTATGAATCCAAAAAGAAAAACAAGCTCTCTGTTTAATATCTTTGGCATGTACAGATGCAGCCACTGGTATTTGACCACATCACGTTCCAAACTCATGGCCAATTCACCAAAAACCCAGTGAGATGGAGGGCGCATGCGCGACGGCAAGGAACATGGTCGTATAGGCTACTGTAAGTGCTCCATGCAAAGCTCGTAACTACAACGGATTAAAATCGAGAAGTTAAAAGCACAAAACACCCTGATAAGGAAACTAAACATACAGGATGTCTCGGAGAGGAGCGAAATCAACTAAGAAGAAGGGGCTGCCGGAGTATTTCGGGAGAGCCCAACTGAGTGGAGCGGGAGCAGAAATGGCGCCCAGTTCAAATCCTGGCTCTGAGACGGAGCTGGACGGAGAAGAAGAGGACCAGGACAGCCAAGCACAGATGCCTGTACGGCAATGTGATTTTACAAGGCTGTATAAAGACTTGCGAACTCTGCTACAAGCAGAAATTAAAGAACTGAAAAAGGAAGTGACAGAGCTAGGGGAGAGAACAGGAGTCCTGGAGACAAAAGTGGATCAGTCCATTAAAGCAATAAAAAGACAGGACAGAAAGTCAGCGGACCTACAAGAACAAGTGAATGAGTTACGAGAAAGACAGGAGGATGCCGAAAACCGAGACAGGCGTAACAATATTCGAATCAAAGGAGTCCCAGAAGCAGTGGTGGGCTGTGATGAATATATATCCCGGTGGATAGAGAGCATGCTGCCTGACACACCGAAAGAGTATCTCATGAAGGACAGATGCCACAGGGCCCTGCGGGCTAAGCCTCTCCAGTCGGAACAACCCCGGGACATCGTCGTGAGAATGCACCACTACCGGACGATAGAAGCAGTGTTGCAAAAAACGAGACCACTACTGGCGGTGGAATTTGAAGGAGCCCGGCTGTTGATTTTTCAGGACCTAGCACCGGCCACTTTAGCGAGGAGACGCAGCCTGCTACCATACACCAAGACCCTGAGAGACAATGGAGTCCGGTACAGATGGACTTTTCCCTTTGGTCTAATGGTGACTCGGGGTGGAAGGTTGGTCACAATGAGGGAGCCTGAGGAGGAACCCTCCTTCCTGCACAAACTGGGGCTGGGGGAAGCTCCCACTGGTGCGGATCCCGTGGAGACACCACAACATCCCATATGGGCACAAAACCCCAAGTTGCCCAAAACACAAAGGGTCAAGATGTTTCCTCAGTTCAAAAGTTGAGATAAAGCGAGTTCAGGAATTCCAAACTCAATGCCACAAGTAACTAAGGTGAAGCAAGAGGCTCAGCAATGGGCTAGAAGCCACGACCTGTCAGAAAAGGAAATAAAGACTTTTTCCGGTATTGATGATTCCCCTTGCCTTCAGCTGAAAGCATGGCCAAGCAAAGAAGATGGCGGCTGCAATGGAACATCCCTGGATCCAAGATGAAATGCAGAAGCCGGAAGGTACAGGGTGGCGGGAAGCTGGAGCGAGGACGCAGACCTCCACCACAACTCGAAGGGAGATCCAAGATGGCGGCGGAACGGAAGGACGTCATCTTCTGGAGACGATTCAACAGACGCCATCTTGGAGGTGGCAAAGGCAAAAAGACCACATGGATGACTCAGCAGAGAAGCGCAGCAGGCGGTTGACTACAGAGGCGGTGTAGACGGACGTTCACAGAGGTACACAATTGGAGACTTTATAAGGTGAAATTATAACGAGGCTTTATTGTGCCTTTTCCTTAAGATCAGGAAACCATCCAAACAAGGGGGAAACGAAGCTTCTATTCACTTGGGAGTGGTTCTAGTGAAATACTATGCAATTCACAACTCCCTTAGTTAAGCATGTCTCCCAGTCCCAAACACATAGCATGAAATGAACAGATATAAAAAGTCTTGTAATAAAAGTCTTATCTGTTCCTTGTGGCTTGGAGGGAAAATCTTCTCTGTCCCTGGTTGCTACCTTTTCTTCAGGGTTTGTCAGCATTCAGGTTTAGAAGTTTCCCCTGTGTCTTGGAAGCAGCTCTGCTGTGTCTTCTGGCAGAGCTCAAGACATGGTCAGCTCCAGAGATCTGTGTTCTCTTGGTCAGTCTCTCCTGGGAGACTCAAGAGCCTCTGCTCTGTCTCCAAAGTTCAGCTCACACGTGAGCTAAGGAGTCACTTCCTGTCTCAAAGGCAGGCTTTTTCTACCACCTGTAATCAGGCAGGTGGTGTTAGTTAATTTGCTACCAGCAGTTAACCACCACACTGCTGGATTAGAGGCACATTTGTGAACAGGGATAAGTCCTCTGTTACAGGCGGTCTAATAGCTCTGGTCGGAACACAGGCAGTGGGGAAGGGTAGAGGAAGGAACTAAGAAAGAGGAACAGAGCGCAGGCGGGAATACAGGATAAGAAATGCAGGGATTATAACAACTGGAAGGTAGAAGTAGGTAGCGGAGATAGAAGAGTGAGCATAAGTAAGTGGAAAGATGGGAAGGAATAATAAGGTAAGAGGTAGGAGGAGATGGTGGGAAAATAGGTGGACACACAGTAAGAAGAGGGTTAGGGAAGTGACGAAAGGAGACAATGAAACAAGTGAAAGCGGCAGGGAGGAATGAGACAACAAGAGGAGAAAGATGACAGAAGCACGAAAAAGATTAGGATAAGGAAAGGAATGGTATGTTAGGAAGAACGGCAGGGGGAGAGAAGTAGAAGGGTAGGAGGGAGATCAGGACAACTTAAGATGGCAAGAGTGCAAACCAGGGAGGAGGAGAAGGGAGTGGAGAGGGTAATAGAGACTTGCAGAGAATGAAGAGAAAGGGAGAGGAGGCCTAAGAGAAGCCTTAGAGGCAGATACGTTGGGAAATACGTAGGCAATTATGGAGGAGGAAGAAACGCGCGGAATAGGTGAGATTGTAGTGGAGATGGGGTCGGGCAACATGACATAAAAGAAGTGGCATAAAGAGAGAGGGCACGAGAGAAGGAATTTAGTTTAATAGAGAGAAATTTCGATGGTTTTAAGTTTAAAGACAGTAGGAGAGCTGGGCAGGAGCTCAAGAGGGAGGCCAGCTCCAAAGTTCGTATGGGCCAAAGGCTGGGAGTGGAGAGAAGAGCTCTTCAGCTCACCGGTGAAGTCCTTTGGGCAGAAAAAAGGGGAGGGAAATCCGTACACTCCAAGATGGGAGAGAAAGACCAACGCGGATGGAGAGATGTACCACTATTAACAAAGCCCACAGACAGGACTTACTAACAATAACAAAGGGGTTAAAAGACTGTCAACTTCTAGACATTTGGCGGGAGCAACATCAGGGAGTGAAGGAATACACTATCTTCTCGCACCTCCACAATACATACAGCAGAATAGATTACTTCCTTGTGTCCAATAGACTGGTCCCGGGGGTCACTCGCTCAGAGATCCATGATATTTCATGGTCTGACCACGCATCTATAGAGCTGAGATGCACTTTAATACCTCTAGACATACCCAGGGGGCTATGCACTAAGCTCAAGGCTTTTGCGTCCGGATGAAAATAAAAAGCACGTCCGTTAAAAAGTGAGGCCGGAGACGCGATTCACTAAGGCCTTGAGCCCATTTTCTAATGTACGGGCTCAAAACAGCCACAGCGTATGTGTTGCTTTTCCCCCCCTGCTAGCGTTCTTAAACTTTACGTACGCTAGCTGATAAAAAAAAGTCGCTTGGAACATTTGCATGGAGATTTGGCATCTCCATGCAAGGCTGTTACAGGCGATCGGACACTAAATAAATACATTTTAATAATAGTGTACATGAGCAGGGGGTCTCCTGAGCTGAATCGCATTGGTTTCAGGTCCGGGGGCCCCCTACTTCAGGAGATACAGGCCCCATTATGGGGTGCCAGTATCCCCTCCACTTTCAAGCTCCCGCGTCACTTTTACCGGGATATTTACATTCTGCAGGGGATACCGGCACCCCATAAAGGGGCCTGTATCTCCTGAAATTTGGGGTCCCCGAAGCTGAAACCAATGCGGTTCAGCTCAGGAGACCCCTCACATCTACACTACTGTCAAAACACACATATCAATAAACAATAATTCCTTACCGTAGCGGCTATCTGCAATGGTAATGAAGCTGCATTAATGTACATTTTAATAATAGTGTGCCGGAGCAGGGGGTCCCCTGAGCTGAACCGCACTGATTTCTGCCTCAGAGACACCCTGCTTCCCGAGTTACAGGGCAAGGTATGGGGCATCGGTGCTAGTGTCGCCATCATCTTTATAGCATCCCATACACGACGTGGACGCTATAAACATGGCATGCTATGGTCCAGCTTTTTTTGCGGCTACCTTGAGCTGACGTGTTTTCTTGAACGCAACTTTCGCGTTTGCTAAGGTTGTGTAGCTTAGTGCATCCCGCACAAGGGCAGAATTGAACGCAAACAGGTTAACGAACGTGCAAAGTTGGACTTAGAAAAATTTCCTGAAAAAAGTCAGTTTTAGAACGCAAAGTGCCTGTTTGCGTGTCTCTGTGAATCGCGTTCAGCACAACATCACGTTCGAAGAGCACTTTGCGTTCTTTTAACGACTTATCGGAGCTTAGTGCATGACCCCCTAGTGCAAATTGGAAGCTAAATGAGATTCTTTTAAAAATACCGGATTTGGAAAGGGAGGTGGGGGGGAAAATTAAAGAATATTTTTTGGAGACTGAGGGGAGTGTAGCTACACACTCCACGCTGTGGGAAGCTCATAAAGCAACCCTCAGGGGGATGTTAATGAATCTGGCTGCCAAAAGGGAAAGAGAGAAAAAGATAAGAGATCTAGAAAAACAGTTAGCAGACTTCTCATCCCTCCATAAAGCAAATAAGCCGGATTATATTCTGAAACAGCTATTAGACACCAAAACAAAACTCAATCTCCTCCTCTCCTCCCAAGCCAAGAAGGAAATGACTTGGTGTAGGCGTACATTTTATGAAAAAGCAAACAAGCCAGATACCTTACTTGCCAATAAACTAAAAAAACAGGCTTCCAAATTCCCACATTAACGCTATTCGGACACAGAGTAGAGACCTCACATCCATTCCTGGGAAAATAGTAGAAGAATTTAAAGCCTACTATGAAAAATTATACAATGGAGATAAGGTCACCCACAACCCAAAAACAAAAGAGATGTTACAAACATTTCTGACAGAAGCAAAATTACCCACCTTGAACAGGGGTGAAAGAGAAGCACTGCAGGCAGACTTCACTCTAGAAGAGTTATCAGAGGTAATCAAGACATTTAAAACCAGCCAAAGCACCAGGGCCAGGTGGCTTCTCGAATCTATATTACAAAAAATACCTCAAATTATTAGCTCCCCACATGTTAAAATTATTTAACAAGATCCTAGCGGGGGGGGGGCTCCTTCCCAACACAAATGCTACAAGCTTCAATTTCTTTGAACCACAAACGTGGAAAGGACCCGGCAGACTGCAAGGGCAACCGGCCCATTTCTCTGATTAATTCAAACATTAAAATTTACTCCAAACTCATAGCAAACAGGGTGGGTAGTGTTCTTCCCAGGTTAATCCACACGGATCAAGTAGGGTTTATCGGAGGTAGACAAGCGGCAGACAATACCAGGAGAATAATTGATTTCATCGATCTGGCTAAAAAGAAAAATATACACTCCATGGTGTTAAGTCTGGACGCCGAGAAAGCCTTCGATAGAATAGACTGGCCCTACCTGAAAGCAACACTGGGAGAATTTGGTTTCGAAGGACGCCTGTTAAAAGCCATTCTTGCGCTATAATAAGGTCCGATGGCAAGGGTGCAACATCAGGGCTTCCCCTCGGATCAATTTAATATACGAAGTGGAACAAGACAGGGTTGCCCGTTGTCCCCACTGCTGTTTGCCCTCTGTATTGAGCCCCTAGCCGCGCACATTAGACATAGCCCATACATAGCAGGAATCTCACTCGATAACCAGATGCACAAAGCAGCTTTGTATGCAGACGACGTCATTTTAACACTTTCAAAACCTCTCACATCCCTGCCCAATGTTTTGGGGATTTTAAGTAAATTTAACCAAATTTCGGGATTTAAAATTAATCAGACCAAATCAGAAGCCCTCAATATAAATCTACCCAAAGAAGTGGAAAAATTGATAGAAATAAACTTTAATTTCAAATGGCAAACCTCCGCTATCAAATATTTAGGGGTATACATCACAAGGGATTACAAAACATTATACAAAGCCAATTTTCCCAGGTTGATTAAGACGTTGAGGGAGGATCTCAGAACATGGATGATAGGTGGCATTTCTTGGATTGGGAGGATACATAGCGTGAAAATGAACCTCCTCCCAAAGATATTATATCTATTCCAGAGTCTACCTATACCTATAGTAACTGCGGACATCCTCTCCCTACTGTCACAAATTATGAAATTTATTTGGAATAAGAAAAACCCAAGAATTGCAAAGGGTATCTTGAAGAGACCCACAATAAAAGGAGGACTAGCGGTACCTTGCTTGTTAGCTTACTACAAAGCGGCCCAATTGAGTCAAATTATCCAATGGCACACGGACCCAAGCTTAAGGAGATGGGTAGAATTAGAGAAAAGCTGTTGTGCCCAAATTGAACTACACAATTTGATCTGGATATCCAATAAAGGGTTAATTAGGATGGGAATGCCGCTCCAGACCATAGTCAATTCAATAAAGGTATGGGAGACCACTAAATACAGCTGTAATCTAACCGCCAAGGACTCACTTATGACACCGATCATCGGTAACCCAGATTTCGCTCCAGGGATGAATAGAAATAATTTGTTAGTTTGGGAACAGTCGGGTATTACATGGCTTAATGACCTAGAGGGAAGAAAATATATAAAAACATTTGAACAAATCAAGTCCACAAAGGATATATCAAACAAGGAATTTTTTAGATATCTCCAGATCAGAGATTTCTATAACAAAACCCCAATGAGACCTGTAAGAATGAATTTTGAGCAGCTGTGTTCTAGAGGAACGGACACAAGGGGACTGACATCTAGAATGTACAGGGAAGTGATCTGTCCTGAGACCCCCAATGAATCAAGACTTAGCTCCATCAGACAGAGGGAATCTGACTTAGGAGAGCCTTTAGAGGATGAGGAATGGGACAGGATCCTACAGGCAGCAGCAAAAAGTTCAATATGCACCACGTTAAAGGAGAACGCATATAAAGTCCTTATGCGATGGTATCCCCCATTAAGATTAGCTAAATTTGTCAGGGGCTACTCCCCACTCTGCCCAAAGCAGTGCGGGGAGGTGGCGGATTTGCAACACATGCTGTGGTCCTGCATAAAAGGTGTCCCGGTTTGGGAACAAATTAGAGAATGGTTACAAAGGATACTCAATTTGGAGATCCCCCTGGACCCGTGGGTGTTCCTTCTGGACAGGCGGATCCAGGGTATATCAAATGTGATGCATAAATTAATCGTGCATTTTGCAACAGCCATAAGATGCGAGAACGCAGCATTATGGAAGCAAAAGGAAATACCATTCATCACAAAAATCAGGAACAGGTTTTGGCATGTCTGCCGGATGGAACAATTAACAAGTCTAGTTAATGACACCGGCCTAAATTTCCTAAAAGTCTGGACGCCATGGCTGGCCCAGACAGATATCCCAGGGGTGGATTCTGCCATGATCAATGATAGCCACAAATGCGTTCTCCTTTGAAGGTAAGAGATCTGACACCACATAGCGACGGACAGGTAGGCCTGAAACTGATGACAACCCGACTACACGAGGGCAAGAGAAGAGCAGGGAATATGTTGAAAATCCCTTGGAGAACCATAGAACAAAACGATACAGGAACTAAAGAAGGAACCAAAACCCAAGCAAAAGACGCAACGGTTCCCCCTCGCCCCCTTACCCCCCACACCCCCGTCCCTCCCCCAGGTCCTTTGTCTGGTATGTCTTGTGAGTCACGTCCAATGTTGTAGGTAGTCCCTAATGTATGTCATGCACGAATAATGTATTTGATGTTAAAAAAAGAAAAAGAGCTGGTGTACATTACAATGGTTTGTGGCATAATATATGTTTGAGAAACACCAATAAAATTGAAGTTGAAAAAAAAAAAACCCAGTGATATGGTCCACAGCAGCTGTAATTTCCCATTGGAATAACACAGCGGAGGTCCCAGCATTTGAATGGGACTCGCGCTGTGGGAATCCTACCGGGTTCCTCTTGTCTGTTAGAGACGCTCAGTCAGAGAAAGTCTGAATCAGTCACTCTACCTGCGTGCCTCTAACAGGCGATCATAGATTTTTATTTTGTCTTGTCTTCAATGACTTTCTGGGCAAGCTACCCATCTATCTAAACAAGCTCCTCACCACTACCACATGCAGACCTTATCATCTGAGATCTGACTCCAAAAGACTGTTCATGGTCCCAAGGCTCAACAAAGTATCCGGCCGCTCCTCCTTCTCTTACAGTGCACCCTAAAACTGGAACAACCTATCGGAGACTCTCACATCCCCCACCAGTTTAAGTTCTTTCAAAACCAAAGCTGTCTCATATTTTAATCTGGTCTGTAACTGTTACATACGCCCATAATATATAGTATCTTAACTGTGCATGCAATGTCTTGTAGATAATGTATACGCTGTTCACTAATGCAACTGTATTTGTAACCATGTGTTATTTGTAATTTAACTCTATGCCCACGACATACTTAAAACGAGAGGTAACTCTCAATGTATTACTTCCTGGTAAAACATTTTTATAAATGAATAAATACATTTTAACAATATAGTATTGTAGCAGGGGGTCTCTGGAGCTGAACTGCATAGATTTTAGGTCCGGGGATCCCCTGCTTCCCGAGTAACAGGCCCCATTATAGGGTGCCGGTATCCCTCTGAGTTGTGAGAGCGGTTCCTGACAACATCAGTGGAACCTCATGGTGAGTTGGCAAGATGCAAGCTCGCAATTTGCTAAAGTATCTGGGCTTGGCGCCAAAGTCCGTAGCCACGCCCCTTCCATCTTACACAGGAATCCTGATTTCACCAGAGGGAGGAGTTGAAGAGCCAATGGCTGAGTGTGGGGTGTGACCGGTAGTGGAGCACGCCAGCCTCAGACGCACGTGTTGGTCAACGAAGTAAGACCTGTGTCGAAGCTGCTCCTGATCTGACATTATGGACAAATCACCCTATCAAAGATACGTGCTGCCGGACGCATTCTGCTGCTGTGGGTTAAAGAAGAGTTTCCTGCATTATGTGTGCCTTATCTGCGGTTGCACGGGAGGTGCGACGTATCATTTTTGCAACTGTGGCTGGCGGCCTATAATGACCTTATCCCCAGAGGAGGTGTGGTGTCGGGTTCAGCTAATCCGCAAACTCCATCGGGTGGTGGAGAATTCCTCTGCGGACGAAGAGAGGGACTATCTGACTGTACTATCTGATCTATTCCACCCTGGCCACAATGCACCACATTCAGACTGTATCAAACTCTACACCCGCTACATAGATGACGTCTTTATGCTGTGGGTTGGCAATGAGGAACAATTACTGGATTACTTTTCTCATACCAACAATATTCCCTCTACTATCGGTTCTCTTATGCCTACAACAAACAGGAAATAACTTTTTTGGATACAATTGTGTACAAACAAAATAATGCGCTATGCACGAGGCTATTCTGCAAACCAACTGACAGGAACACACTCCTGGATGCTAGGAGCCATCATCCGATACCGCTGAAGAAGGGCCTGCCATATTCCCAGTTGCTCAGAGTACACAGGATTACGAGTAATCCAATGGAGGTGGAGGACACCTTAAAGAGAATGGCGGATCGCTTTTCCGAAAGGGAATATGATGAGGGTAAGGTAATGCTTGCCCTTGATAAAGCCAGAATACCTACCAGAGAGGAGTTGTTGGTGCCAGTGAGTAGACCTCAGAAGGATAATCGCTTCAATATTGTGACTACTTACAGCACGGCCTCTAAGCTTATCAAGAACAGTGTGACTAGTCATTGGCATATCTTGGCCAACGACAAAAAAATTGATCAGCTTTTTTCCAATCCTCCACTCTTTTGTTACAAGAGGGGTCAGAGCCTGGGTGACTTACTCACTAAGTCTGATCCTGTTGACAAGTATGCAGTTAAACCATCGTGGCTGAAGAAGACAGTGGGGGTATTCAAATGTCATGGCAAGAAAATAACCAGGACTGGCGCTCAAGAAGAGATAGTGCCAAAATGAAATCAAGAGAAAAACAGTAAAATAGTGACACCCTCTGGTAACCAGGGCTCACTACAATCAATTAACCCAAATGAGTACAAATAACAAGAGTAATAGAACTAAAATAAGTGAACAAAGGATACCCACTCAACCTAGACAAGATGAGAAAGTCTTCGTTTCCCCTCGGATGTGATGGGTGGAGGTGACAAGGGAGCGGGACACTATGCACATGTAAAAAAGAAGAAATCACAAAAATAGTACAATATTGTAAAGCAAAAAATGATATTCCTATGAAATTCTGCAAAGATTATATTCACAAGCAGACAGTGAGTACAGGCATTTCACACATAAAGTGTACACGAACAATAGTCTCACGTTGAGGAGCGTCTGGGGACCAGGACGGATTGGATAGGGTGCACTACAGCAGAGAACGAAAACACACCATAGCGCGAACTGTGCAACAATTTAATTAGTTAAAAGACACTTCACAAGTGCTCACTTACAAAGTATAAGAGAATATCAGGCAATAAAGACTTAAAGGTACAGGCATGTGATGATCTCACCGCCCCTTCCTCTCCAGGAATCGAGCTAAGGTTGAGAGTAGAGACGCTCTGCCACATGTCAATTGTCAGTACATGATGGTGGGCAAATCATTTGCCCACCCACACAATGGCAATTCAATCAAAATCTCGGACTTCCTCAATTGGGAGTCGAAGTTTGTAGTATATCTCATCAAGTGCCCCTGTGGACTATGCTATGTGGGTAAAACCACATGAATATTAAAGGAGCACATTGCCATGCACAGGTCTACTATTAGAAAAGCTCTCCTTGGTGCAGACGCAGGCGAGGATTTGAAACATCTACCTGTTGCTAGACAGTTTAAAGAGAAGATGCACAGCCTTGCAACTTTCAGATGCATGCCCATCTTACAAGCACATGTCCCCACTCGTGGAGGGGATAGGGGCAAACTCCTGCTGCAGTTAGAAGCAAGAACTATATACAGTTTGGGGACCATGGCACCTAGGGGCTTGAATGAGGACCTCAATTTGGCTTGCTTTATGTGATGTGCTTTGTAGACATGCCCCGTGTACTTTTTTGACCTGTGTTCCATCAGTGTTTTTGTTCTCTAGACTGTGTCTGGGTTTTCCACTCTGGTTTCTGTTTGCCTGGAGTTGACTGTGTTTGGTACTTTTAGTGTTCATCCATGATATTAGTTCATTGTATACCTCGTTTTTTACAGAGATCTGCTCCTCCACCTTTCACCCTATTTGTGTTTCACTTATGCACTGTGTCCACTGCACTACACTCCCCCTGGTGGCTTGTGTGTTATTGCAGGTCCTGCGTCTTGATGTCTCTCTTCAGACACTGCTTGCAGCACTTATATTGTGCTGTGCCTTGCTCATGGAGGTGGGTGGTTGCCTAGGTGATGGAGGAAGCCTGTGCTTAATCAGCTGGCATATTCAGCAGCTGGGGCACACTCCAGAGCACTGACTACAGAAGCAGCTGATCCAAATTGGTTGTCAGAATCAATTAGCAAAGCAGGAAGGTGATCATATGGCTCCAATCAGCGTTTGTATTGTTTTCAGGTGATGGGTTCACAGGGTTTAGGGTATTTAGTCACAGTAAGGCTTAGGCATCACTGCACACCCCAGGAAGAAGAGACAACTGTGGGAGCAAAAAGTTGGATTTTAGTGTCTGTTACAATACAATTCTTTATACACTTACCTCTGAGTGCTGCCTCTCTTTGCTGTTCTGCTGTTCTGCTGGATGGTAATGTACTCTTTGCATTAGGGACTAGCACCAGCTTATTTGGATTACAGCGTGTGTATATAAACTGGCAAAACTGGCAAAAAGGAGACAGCACTCAGACGGTTAAATACAGTAAGTGTATTAAAACACAAAGCTTTGTGTTTTAATACACATACTGTATTTAACCGTCTGAGTGCTGTCTCCTTTTTGCCAGTTTTGGTAATGTATGCTTTTGTTATCTTTATGAGATATGCACCAGCACATTCAAGATACTATTTTGGAGTGCCTGTGAAATCTTTTTCAACTAATATTTTTCAACTTAAACACATCCACACCAGGGGGAAGGACCAGCACAGATAACATTCCAAGAGACACTGTTTTTAAGTATACCTTTTGCTTCATTCATTGTAACATCGCCGGAAGAAGAGATCAGTGTATCTCGAAAGCTCGCACAAATAAAAGCATTTCGTTAGCCACAGAACGGTATCATCTATTTATTTATTTTTTGATTATTGAAGCTCGGCTAACACGGTACTGATACCTCTACATATATACATACATACATACATACATACATACATACATACATACAGTGCTCAATAAACCCGGTCGCCCACTCGCCAGGTGCGAACGGAAATTGGCCGGTGGCCAGTTACTTTTCCCCTGCTCTGAAAAAAACTCTGAAAATAAATTAATAAATAAAAAAATCCCCCTAGCTGATTGGCCAATAGGGCGTGACGTGGAATGGAGCCCTTCCTTCTCTGCAGGGGTAAGTAATGGGAGTGCATGCTGCTGCTCGTGCAGTCCTCCAACTCCTGCCCCCGGTCCCCATGGCTGACTGCCCACCCAGGGTGGGAGGTGGTAACGGGGGTGTTCCCCCCTTATCTCCCCGCTTCCCCCCGATCCCCGCGGCTGCCCGCGCGGGGCGGGAGATGGTAGTGGAGGTGTTCCCCCTTACTCCCCACATCCCCCTGGTCCCTGATCCCTGTGGCTGCCGCACGGGGCGTGAGATGGTAGCGGGGGTGTTCCGCCTTTACTCCCCAGTCCCTGCTTACCCCCGATCCCCGCGGCTGCCCGCGCGGTGCGGGAGATGGTAGAGGGGGTGTTCCGCCTTTACTCCCCGGTCCCCGCTTCCCCCCTTACCCCCTCCCCCCCCCTCCAGTCTCCGCTTCCCCCTGGTCCCGCGTGGCCTTTCCTCTCTTCCTCCCCCCCGTCCTGTGTGAGACAGTGTGTGTGTGTGTGTGTGTATGTGTGTATATGAGACCGCGGGGGGCAGTGGTGGTGGTGGTGCTCGGTCACGCGGCCTTTCCTCTCTTCCTCCCCCCGTCCCGTGTGAGACAGTGTGTGTAGGGGAGAGTGTGTGTGTAGGGGAGAGTGTGTGTGTGTAGGGGAGAGTGTGTGTGTGTGTGTAGGGGAGAGTGTGTGTGTAGGGGAGAGTGTGTGGTGTGTGTGTAGGGGAGAGTGTGTGTGTGTGTAGGGGAGAGTGTGTGTGTGTGTAGGGGAGAGTGTGTGTGTGTGTAGGGGAGAGTGTGTGTGTGTGTAGGGGAGAGTGTGTGTGTGTGTAGGGGAGAGTGTGTGTGTGTGTAGGGGAGAGTGTGTGTGTGTGTAGGGGAGAGTGTGTGTGTGTGTGTGTAGGGGAGAGTGTGTGTGTAGGGGAGAGTGTGTGTGTAGGGGAGAGTGTGTGTGTGTAGGGGAGAGTGTGTGTGTGTAGGGGAGAGTGTGTGTGTGTGTAGGGGAGAGTGTGTGTGTGTAGGGGAGAGTGTGTGTGTGTAGGGGAGAGTGTGTGTGTGTAGGGGAGAGTGTGTGTGTATGTGTGTGTAGGGGAGAGTGTGTGTGTAGGGGAGAGTGTGTGTGTAGGGGTGTGAGTGTGTGAGTGTGTGAGTGTGTGAGTGTGTGAGTGTGTGAGTGTGTGAGTGTGTGTGTGTGTATGTCACCCCGTCACCCCACCCAATCACCCCGTCATCCCACCCAATCACCCCGTCACCCCACCCAATCACCCAGTCACCCCGTCACCCCACCCAATCTCCCAGTCACCCCACCCCGTCACCCCATCACCCAATCACCCAGTCACCCCACCCAATCACCCAGTCACCCCGTCACCCCACCCATTCATCCCGTCACCCTGTCACCCTACCCAATCACCCCACCCAATCACCCCACCCAAACACCCTCTCTCTGTCTGTCTCTCATCCACTCTCTCTCTGTCTCACACCCTCTCTCTCTCTCTCTGTCTCTCACCCACACTCTGTCTGTCTCACACTCGGGATCTGGATATCTTATTTACCCTATATATCTTAACTGCCCTATACTACACCGAAATAACCTGTACTGCTTTCTTCCAGATCTGACTCAAACTTCACATGGAAGACATCGGAACCCCCCCTAACCCAGATGACAGGTAGGGAACACATCCCCTCCAATGTATAACATTGCGGGAATGAGGGTACCTGGACATTGAGGGACTGCGGATCAGGTAAGATCCCAGGCGGGATTGCTGCTTTAGATATTGTGAAGCGGGGACGTCCAGACACTGGTTAAGGGGTTCAGGAAACTAGTCATTCACATCTGGCTTTTATTTCTAGATCCGACATTTACTCACACACACACACACACACGTAACAAGGACTAATTGTAGTAAAGTATAAATGTAATACAATAAATAAACTTATGTCAAAAACGAATGTTTTTCTTACTAGGAATTACATTTATTTTATTTATATATTTTATTTTAAAGCGGGGTTGGGGGCTGGACTAGGTGGTGAGTAGATTTTTTGGTTTGGCGACTAGATTTTGGGTGATTTGTCAAGCACTGTGTGTATGTGTATATATATGTGTGTATGTATATATGTATATGTGTATATATATGTGTATGTGTGTGTATATACGTGTGTGTATATACGTGTGTGTATATACGTGTGTGTATATACGTGTGTGTGTGTGTGTGTGTGTGTGTGTGTGTGTGTGTGTGTGTGTGTGTGTGTGTGTGTGTGTGTGTGTGTGTGTGTGTGTGTGTGTGTGTGTGTGTGTGTGTTTTTGACATAAGTTTATTTATTGTATTACATTATATTACAATTAGTCCTTGTGTATGAATGTCAAATCTAGAAAAAAAGCCAGATGTGAATGACTAGTTTCCTGAACCCCTTAACCAGTGTCTGGACGTCCCCACTTCACAATATTTAAAGCAGCAATCCCGCCTGGGATCTTACCTGATCTGCAGTCCGTCAATGTCCAGGTACCCTCATTCCCGCAATGTTATACATTGAAGGGGATGTGTTCCCTACCTGTCTTCTGGGTTAGGGGGGGTTCCGATGTCTCCCGTGTGAAGCTTGAGTCAGATCTGGAAGAAAGCAGAATAGGTTATTTCGGTGTAGTGTAGGGCAGTTAAGATATACAGGGTAAATAAGATATCCAGATCCAGATTGTGAGACAGAGAGACGGAGAGAGAGGGTGAGAGAGAGGGTGAGAGAGAGGGTGAGAGAGACGGAGAGAGAGGGTGAGAGAGACGGAGAGAGAGGGTGAGAGAGACGGAGAGAGAGGGTGAGAGAGACGGAGAGAGAGGGTGAGAGGGTGAGAGAGACGGAGAGAGAAGGTGAGAGAGACGAAGAGAGAGGGTGAGAGAGACGAAGAGAGAGGGTGAGAGAGACGGAGAGAGAGTGTGAGAGAGACGGAGAGAGAGTGTGAGAGAGACGGAGAGAGTGTGAGAGAGACGGAGGGTGAGAGACAGAGAGAGGGTGACTGTGGGGGGATGGGGTGACTGGGTGGGGTGATTGGGGGTGTGGGGTGACTGGGTGGGGTGATTGGGGGTGTGGGGTGACTGGGTGGGGTGATTGATTGGGGGGTGGGGTGATTGATTGGGGGGTGGGGTGATTGGGGGTGGGGTGATTGGGGGGGTGGGGTGATTGGGGGGGTGGGGTGATGGGATGTCTGACTTGGTGGGGATTACTGACTGTCTGACTGGGTGGGATGACTGGGGGGTGGGATGACAGACTATGACTGACTTTTGACTGACTGGGTGGGGGGGGTGACTGACTTTTGACTGACTGGGTGGGGGGGGGTGACTGACTTTTGACTGACTGGGTGGGGGGGATAACTGACTGACTGGGTGGGGGGTGACTGGGTACCTCTGGTGTCCTACACATTCTCTCTCTCTCATACACCCACACACACACACACACACATACACACTCTCTCATACCCATACACACACTCTCTCATACCCATACACACACTCTTTCATTCCCATACACTCTCTCCCTCTCTCACGTATACCCCTCTCTCTTTCTCCCATACCCCTCTCTCTCTCTCTCTCTCTCTCCCATACCCCTCTCTCTCTCTCTCCCATACCTCTCTCTCTCTCACACACACACACACACACACACACCGCGTGGCCAGAGACACCCGAGCCGCGCGGTCACCGGAGGGAGGGGGGAGAGACACCCGAGCCGCGCAGGCAGCGCGGTCACCGGAGGGAGGGGGGAGAGACACCCGAGCCGCGCAGGCAGCGGGAGCACCGGAGGGAGGGGGGAGAGACACCCGAGCCGCGCAGGCAGCGGGAGCACCGGAGGGAGGGGGGAGAGACACGAGCCGCGCGGTCACCGGAGGGAGGGGGGAGAGACACGAGCCGCGCGGTCACCGGAGGGAGGGGGGGAGAGACACCCGAGCCGCGCAGGCAGTGGGAGCACCGGAGGGAGGGGGGAGAGACACGAGCCGCGCGGTCACCGGAGGGAGGGGGGAGAGACACGAGCCGCGCGGGCACCGGAGGGATGGGGGGAGAGACACACGAGCCGCGCGGGCACCGGAGGGAGGGGGGAGAGACACGAGCCGCGCGGGCACCGGAGGGATGGGGGGGAGAGACACGAGCCGCACGGTCACCGGAGGGAGGGGGGGAGAGACACCCGAGCCGCGCAGGCAGCGGGAGCACCGGAGGGAGGGGGGAGAGACACGAGCCGCACGGTCACCGGAGGGAGGGGGGTGAAACACCCAACCCACGCGGGCAGCAGGAGCACCGGAGGGAGGGGGGTGAAGCACCCGAGCTGCGCGGGCAGCGGGAGCACAGGAGGGAGGGGGGAATGACAACCGAGCCGCGTGGGCAGCGGGAGCACCGGAGGGAGGGGGGATTGAAACCCGAGCCTCGCGGGCAGCGGGAGCAACGGAGGGAGGGGGGTGAAAAACCCGACCCACGCGGGCAGCACCGGAGGGAACGGGGGTGAAGCACCTGAGCCGCGCGGGCAGCGGGAGCACCGGAGGGAGGGGGGTGAAGCACTTGAGCCGCGCGGGCAGCGGGAGCACCGGAGAGAGGGGGGTGAAGCACCTGAGCCACGCGGGCAGCGGGAGTACCGGAGGAAGGGGGGAGAAACACCAGAACAGTACAGTATATATAAATATTTATTACAGTGCATTAAATTCCCCCCCACCTCAAGCATCTGTCCACAATCCTCTCCATGACCGGATCAGTGCAGGTCTTGTAAGCAGGAGGTGACACAATTATACAGGAGGATATATAGGAGGAGGAGTAGCAGATGCACGCGCGCGCACCCCCAACCCCCCCCCCTTCCCATTACTTACCCGTGCAGAGAAGGAAGGGCGGTTTGAAGTCCTGGCAACTCCAAGCCGCGTCACAGCCAGAGGGTTTTTTTTTTTTTTTCGAGCAGGGGATTTTGTTTTTGCAGAGCAGGGGAAAAGCTACTGGCCACGAGCCAATATCCGATCGCAGCTGGCGAGTTGGCGACCGGGTTTGTCGAGCACTGTGTATATGTATATGTATATGTATATATGTATATGTATATATATATGTATATATATATGTATATATATGTATATATATGTATATATATGTATGTATATATATGTATATATATGTATGTATATATATGTGTATATATATATATATATGTATATATATATATATATATATATAGTGTTCGACAAACCTATACATTTGCTCGCCCCGGGCGAGTGGATTTAACCCCCGGGCGAGTAAATATTGGCCCAAGCAGCACACGTTTGGTACTAGGTGGCGAGTAGATTTTTTTGTGTGGCGAGTAGATTTTTTGGTGATTTGTCAACCAATATATATATATATATATATATATATATATATATATACGTTACCGTTCCAAGGATTGGTAAACAAGAGACAGCACTCAATGTTGAAAATCAAAGTGTATTAGTGAAAGCAAAAATACATCCAGAAACCCAACGTTTCGGTCCTACAGAATGGGACCTTCCTCAGGGGTATACAAAGGGAGAATGACACAGTTCACCACATATTTATACATCAAACACTGAAAGTCAATTAACCAATCACCATCACCCAATTAAATTAACACAAGAAACCTGCAGCTCTGATGTCATGTGTTGATTAAGCTTACATAAGATACCTCCATACTGCTAATCACCCAGCTGTGCATTCATCCATTGTCATGGTTATCAATTGGTGTGAGCTCTGATTGATATGGCAGGGGCAATAGGGAGAGGATATCTAAAGAATTAAAGCAGGTTGTGCCATACATAAGTGAAACATTATAAAACCAGGGACATATATATCAAACACTGAAAGTCAATTAACCAATCACCATCACTCAATTAAAATAACACAAGAAACCTGCAGCTCTGATGTCATGTGTTGATTACGCTTACATAAGATACCTCCATACTGCTAATCACCCAGCTGTGTATTGCATCCATTGTCATGGTTACCAATGGGTCTGAGCTCTGATTGATATGTCAGGGGAAGCAGGGAGAGGGTTTTTAAAGAAGTAAAGCAGGTAGTGCCATACATAAGTGAAACATAATAAAACCAGGGACATATAGGTGTGGGGGAGTGTGGGGGAGTGGTGGGGATCATGATGGCATGTACTGACATAACTAGAGGGCAGAGCCAGACTATGTCATATGAACCATAAGTGCATATTGGAATACCACAATAAGTAGAACTTGCATGTAAACAAATGATGAATAAATATGTATAGACTTCTAACCAAAGGAGAGCAACAGAGGATATTATACCATGAAGCACATCAGTGAAATTAATGTGATTGTCCACACACGCACATGTCCATAGGTATCATCAGGATCTGACCTAAAGAAAACAACTTAGCTTAAAATCCTCGTTAAGCCCTTTTGGGGTCATTGTACTTAAATCAAAGATAGCTTTAGCTTCCAGCTGTAATAGTAGTTTATTCCTGCCGCCACCCCTGGTAGGGGCACGAGCCTGTATAATGGGCATGCATCTTAGAGTTGCTAAACTGTGTCTGTGTTTCCTGAAGTGTCGTGCCACCGGTTGGTGTTTCAAATCATCGTCATCTTCAGCACCCAGAAGTGCCTTCCTGATTGCACATCGATGAATACTGATACGTTCCTTTAACATTCTCATCGTCTTTCCGACGTAGTAGAGCCCACATGGGCACTTGATGAAGTACACTACATATTTAGACTCACAGTTTAAATATTGTTTAATTTTTGTAGATTTGCCAGTCTGAGGGTGAGCAAAAGTACTTCCTGTTTGCATAAACTGGCAGTTGGTACAGCCATGGCATCTGTATGACCCCGGTTTTCTCGCCAGCCAGGTCTTGGCTGGCATGTATTTGTCAACGGGATCAGAATGTGTAAGCAGATCTCCCAGATTTCTGCCTCTTTTGTAACAAAAAAGGGGTGGAGCATTAAAGTCTTTCCCAATCCTGCGATCATTAGCCAATATATGCCAATGTTGTTGTATAGACCTTTTGATATGTCCAGATGCAGTGCTGTAAGTGCTGACCACCTTACAGCGATCAGAATCAGTGGTCCTCATTGTTGGTGACAGCAGCTCCTCCCTCTTTGGGATCCTGGCTTTGATGAGTGCCTTATTGACTTCTTTGGGATCATATCCCCTCTCTAGAAAGCGAGAGGCCATCTCCAGAAGTGCACACTCCACTAGTTTGGGGTCACTCACAATTCTCCGGACACGTAGCAGTTGTGAGAAAGGGAGATCTGCTTTTAATGGTGGTGGATGATGGCTGGTTGCATGTAATAATGTGTTCCTATCTGTGGGCTTCTGGAATAGACGTGTGCAGAGTTTTCCATTGTCCTTATAAACAATGGTATCAAGAAAAGGAACTTCAATGGTACTGTAGCTAGCTGTGAACCTAATTGTACATGGAATTTTGTTTAGATACTCAGTAAATGATAGAAGCTCTGTTTCCAGTCCTCGCCAGACCAGGAACACATCATCAATGTAGCGATAGTAGTTAGATATACGGTCCGCAAATGGGGCATCGGTAAGCAAATGGGTGTTCTCGTAGGTATCCATGAACAGGTTGGCATACGCCGGTGCCATGTTTGACCCCATAGCGGTGCCTGTTAGTTGCAGATAAAAGGTTTTCTCAAACCTAAAGTAG